>NW_015387646.1:420778-435778 GCF_001527695.2 Protobothrops mucrosquamatus
GATCAGAGGAATGCTGTGGACATAATTTACTTGGACTTCAGTAAGGCATTTGATAAAGTAGATCACAACCTACTACTTGACAAGATAGAAAAATGTGGGGTAGAAAGCACCACCACCAGATGGATCCGTAGCTGGCTGACCGGCCGTACTCAGCGTGTGGTCCTCAATGGAACTGCATCTACATGGAGGGAAGTGTGTAATGGGGTTCCCCAGGGCTCTGTTCTGGGCCCAGTGCTCTTCAACATCTATATCAACGATTTGGACGAGGGGATAGATGGGGAACTGATCAAATTTGCAGACGACACCAAGCTGGCAGGAATAGCCAACACTCCAGAAGACAGGCTTAAGATACAGAAGGATCTGGATAGACTTGAACACTGGGCGCTGTCTAACAAAATGAAATTCAATGGTGAAAAAAGCAAGATTCTACATTTAGGCAAGAAAAAACAACTGCACATGTATAGTATACGGAGTACCTTGCTCAATAGTAGTAACTGTGAGAGGGACCTCGGAGTCCTAGTGGACAATCACCTAAATATGAGCCAGCAGTGTGCTGCAGCTGCCAAAAGGCCAACACAGTGCTAGGCTGCATTAACAGAGGGATAGAATCAAGATCATGTGAAGTGTTAATACCACTTTACAATGCCTTGGTAAGGCCACACTTGGAATACTGCATCCAGTTTTGGTCCTTATCTTATCTGTAAACAAATCCATAAAGCAATGCCATTTCAGGCCTGACATCAGCAAAATCCATTAATCTATCCATTAATAAAGATAATATATATTTTAACTGTGACCAAATAAACTAACTTTATATTTCTTCCTTTTACTTTTAACAATCTTAATCTTTAATGCCTTCAAATAATGTCATATATTTCTTTTCATTTTTTTTCTTTGTCCCTTCTTACAAGGTTCTTCAAAAGTTTAATAAGCCTCTTTTGTAAATTTGTAAATTCAATATAGAACATTTATCCAACTCATTCTCTTGGTTTATTATTTGAAATCCTTTTTAATGATTAAAACATCTGTCAGTTTCTTTTCTATATCCAGTGTTACAACTTTTTCTATGTCATTCTGCTTAGAGTTTACCAAGTCAGCATATTGCCCCCAACAATCAGGGTCCTCATTTTACCGACCTCAGAAGGATGGAAGATTGAGTCAACCTTGAGCGATTGAAAGTGAGTTGAAAGTGGATTTACAAATGACTGTGAAGCGGTATAAAAGTCTAAGTGCTATTGCTATACTTTAGACACAGTCTAGCCATAGAGCCAGATAGTATTAAAATGTTCAAAAATATTCTTCAGTAATACCCAATGTTAGAATACCTTGCTTCATTCAGCAATTGTAAATTAAGTTTAAATGTTCTTTTCCTTTAATTATAAAGTTTAGTTCCCTGTAGTATACAATTTTTAAAATCTTATTTTTTTTAAAAAAAATATCAAAACAAAAACATTTTCCCACAGGAAGGATTCTTTATAATTAATGCCAAAATCTTATTTCAAATTTATATGGCCCTTTAGTCCATTTATAATGTTCTAAAATTAAAATTTTAATCATTTATAAATTTTACTATTTATTCCAATTTTTTTTAAATCTTAAACTTGTAGTTAAAAGTTATTTTGCTAAGGATTGAAGGAAACTCACACAGTGCTGTAAAGCTTATTAATCCAAATCCTAATAGTTGAAAAGCAGCTTACAAGCAATTTCCAAAAGTGATTAGAAAAGGAAATATGCTAACTTGGTATCCTTTCAAAGATGCCAATCACAATTTGAAGAAGATGGTTATTCTTTTGTCTCGCAGAGTTCTAAACACGCCAGAGATTGCTATCTTGTAGTCTCCTTGGAAGGAGCATCTGTCTGGAGCACTCATGAATGATCTTAAGTCCTCTGTCCAGAGAGGAATTTCTGAAAAGCCGGTCTACTCACCACAGTCATCAGCTCCACTTTTTGGAGCAATCTTCAATCTGCTATTTTTTTCCTCTGGAAGGCAAGTCAAATAGTATAATGGTGATTATTTTTTCTGTCTTTTTGAAGTGTAAAAATTAATGTTATAAGTTATTTCCCATGTAATTATATATACCACTCAATTTCACAAGGTTTTAATCAAAAGTCAATTTACAAACATCTCTGAATATTTTTCCTAAAATGATTCTCATACAAATGTATTCCCCATAATATATCTACCATATTTTCCGGCGTATAAGACGACTTTCTAAACCCTGAAAATCTTCTCAAAAGTCGGGGGTCGTCTTATACGCCCAGTCATCTTATACGCTGGAAAATACGAGTATTCTATTTTATTCCTTCATATAAGCTGAATATGCAATGGGGGTGGCGGCCGGGAGCTGCTGCCTCCCGTACTGCTCCCCCTCCCTGGACACGATGGGGGCGGCGGCTGGGAGCCGTTCTGCTCCCCCTCCCCACCCATTCAGCTGAGGACGCAATGGGGCCAGCAGCCTGGAGCCGCTGCCTCCCGTCCTGCTCCCCCTCCCCGCCCATTCGGCTGAGGACGCAGCGGCCATGCTGGGGGCGGTGTGGACTCCCGACGATGCTGCAGTGGCCGCTGCCGTGCCACCGCCGCCGCCACTGGAGCCGCTGCCTCCCGTCCTGCTCCCCCTCCCCGCCCGTTCGTCACCGTCTGCCTTTCATTCTCTCTCTCTCTCTCTCCTAACCTGGAGGGAGAGGGAGAGAGAGAAAGAGGAAAGAAAGAGAAGAGAAAGAGGAAAGAGAAAGAGGAGAGAAAGAGGCAAGAGAGAGAGGAAAGAAAGAGAAAGAGAAAGAGAGAGGAAAGAGGGAAAGAGAAAGAGGAAAGAGAAAGAGAAGAGAGAGGAAAGAGAGAGAAAATTAGAGGAAAGAGAAAGGAAGAGAAAGAGAGAGACAGAGAGAGAGGAAAGAGAGAGAGAAAGTTAGAGGAAAGAGAGAAAGAGAAGAGAGAGGAAAGAGAAAGAGATAAAGAGGGAGAGGAAAGAGAGAGGGGGAGAGGAAAGAGAAAAAGAGAGGAAAGGGAGAGAAGGAGAGGAGAGAGAGAGGAAAGAGAGAAAGAAAGAGGGGGGAGAGGAAAGAGAGAAAATGAGGAAAGAGAAAAAAGATTGAGAAAAGAGAGAGGAAAGAGAGAAAGGAAAGAGAAGAGAAAGAGAGGAAAGAGAAAGAGGAAAGAGGAAAGAGAGACAGAGAAAGAGAGAGGAAAGAGAGACAGAGAAAGAGAGAGGAAAGAGAGAGAGAGAAAGTTAGAGGAAAAAGAGAAAGAGGAAAGAGAAAGAGGAAAGAAAGGAAAGAGAGAGGAAAGAGAGACAGAGAGAGAGAGACCCTTTTGACATGTAAAATGAAGATAACACTGCATATATCCTTTTTTACCTTTATTTTATATATACATACACAAACATACACACACACACACACACACATATCATAAAGGTAAAAAAGGATATAACGTCAGAATAGAAGTAAAATCTATAGTTTTCCCAAAACGCCGAGGGTCACAAAACAAAAACCACCCTTTGCACAGGTTCACCGAGAAACTCACAAAACCCAACGGATGGGGACTATATCGGGTTTGAGATATAAAATTGACCTTTTCAACCCCCAGGTCTTATACGCCCAGTCGTCTTATACGCCGGAAAATACGGTACATCATTTATGCTTGTGAATGAAGTAAAAAGAATGTTTTTTGAGAAATGATGAGAATTGAGAAGAGCTAGATGGAAAAATAGTAAAGGTTTGATAATCCTTTATTATACAGTTTTTATACAAAACCAACAAGATTAATTCCATATTGCTTTGAATGTGACAAGGAAACAATGCCCCAAGCCATAGAAATCCGGAGATTTCATTAGGCAGTAGTATAGCAGGCATGGTAGAGCTAGCTAAAGCAAGGAGTCTCAGAGTGAGTTGATATTCAGTTAAACAAATGTTCAGAGACTGAGGGGGGGGGGGGGAAGTCTGCCTGACAGAAAAGTCCTTTATTGCAAGTTTTACAGTTAAAAATTCATGGATTATAGTTGATGTCATTTCTATACTTTGTGCATTGTGATTTAAGCCAGGGCTTTTCAACCAGTGGTACGCGTACCACCAATGGTACGCGAGCACCTGGCTGGTGGTACACATAGGACAGGTTGAAAAAAATGTAAAAAAAAAGTGTAAAAGTGGATGAGCTGAACCGGTAGCAGTGCCGCACAGGCTTGTGGCAAAGTCAGCTGGAACTGCACTTGCCTGGGTCCTACTGAGAGCCCAGGATCAAAGCGCGCAGCTCCAGCTCACTGGCGGCGGCCTTGGGGGTAGCAGGCAGCCTCAAGCAGTCTTCAGTGGAGATTCAGTGGACACACTGCCTGCGTCCCCCCCACCCCCACCCAGATGCCCTCACCTCCCCCAAGCGTTTTTTTACTCACTTTCAGCAGCATTCCCTTTCTCCTGTCCTTCTCAGCCTTCATGTGTTTGTGAGACAAAAAAAAAAGTTCCATGACACTTTCTAACTTCTCGCAAGAAGTTAGAAAGTCTCATGGATTTTTTTTTTCTTTTTTACCCATAAACATGTGGCGAAGGCAGAGAAGCAAAAGGAGAAAGGGAGTGCAGCTGAAAGCAGGTGAGTAAAAAAATGCTTGGGGGAGGGCATCTGGGCGGGGCGCCAACCTTATCCTGCATGGTGGCGGGAGGATTAACGGCGGGCACGGGGAGCCCAGGAGGAGCTGCGCAAAGCAGGCAGAGGGGAGGCTGCGCAGATTGTGGGCGCCGGCAAGCGAGCAAGATGGGCAGGGGCACGAATCGGCGTGTGCTCAGAAATGCCAATCTTGTGCTCCTGCTCATCTCACTTACTTGCAGAAAGCTGTAAAGTTTAACTTTACAGCACCTCCTTTTGGGAGGGAGGAATAAGAATGGGCAAGCTGAGCAGGGCGGGATTGGCAGCTGCGTGTCGTCGCTCCGGCCACCATTAAAGAGCGTGGGGCAGCCCTCCCCAGCAAGGCCCCGCCCGCTCTCATGGCTGCCCTCCAGTCGCTGGGCTCAGCTCTTGTCTGGAGAGCAAGGCCTGTTTTCATCCGTAGGTCAGTACAGCGATGGGGCTGGAGCCCGAAAAGCATCCCTTTGCACCCGGGGAGGGGCTGGAGCAGCTACAGCTGCATTTCAGCTCGACGCTGAGGAGCCTCCCGGGGTCCAGCCTGGTGCTGAAGCTCCGCTGTGCCCATAAAAGAAATACCCGGGGCTGCATCTGGCTCCGGGCTGCGGCTCCCAATTGACCTTGGCTGAAGCTCAGCAAGCCGGATTTTCATAGGGGTGCTCGGGGAAACGTCGGTGCGGTCCTGGGGAGGGCGAAGAAGCCTGTCCAGAGGAGGCACCTTTCAGTCTCGGCGGCTGAGAAAACTCTTGGCCCGTGTGGCTGTGAAATCCCCTAAACATAAAGTAGGATGTTGACTGCAGGAGGAAGGAATTAAATCCCTTTTTCTGTGAGGGGATGCAGGGAAAAAAAGAAATTGCTTGGTTTAGTTGTGGATCAGAAAGGTGTAGGGCAGTCCCGCATCTGGATGGATTTGTAAATTATGTTGGAGTCTGAATTAAAATTGGATTCGATGTTGGGAGATCTGCTGCCTCTCAGGGTGCCGAGGTATCGGATGAGAAGGGAAAGGCACTTTAGCTTTTGTTGCTCAGGTGGAAGAGGATTTCAGGGGTGTACACTATTAAATAAATATTAAATCCTCAGGGCTGGCTGTTGCAATGAATGAGCCGCTTCCCCGCGCGCTATTTTTCTCTGGCTGCGGCCATGCGCAATGCACCAGAGGGAGTCTGGCAGCCGCGGCTCTTTCCCCACCCCCGTGCACTCCTCCGCTGCCTGCGCTCTCCTCCCCCTGCGGAAGAACAGTGGCTGTGCTGGGCTCCCGGCTGCACCGAGCGGGAGGAGGGAAAGGAAGGGACAAAGAGGGAAGGAAAAGAAGGAAGGAAGGGACAATGGAAGGGAGAGAGGGAAGGAGGAAGGGACAAAGGGAGGGAAGGAAGAAAGGAAGGAAAGGAGGGAGGGAGTGACAATGGGAGGGCGGGAAGGAGGAAGGGACAAAGAGGGAGGGAAGGAAGGGACAATGGGAGGGAGAAAGGGAGGAAAGGAAGGTGCCCACGCCTGTCTCACCCTCCTCCACCAGATCCCCCCACATCCCTGCCCGCACCCCCTACAGGCACCCGCAACCTGAGTGATGAGCTGGCTACGCCCCCCTGGCCATTGACTTCGCTTGTCAAAAAGTTGCAAAAGGTGATCACATGACCCTGGGACACTGTGACCGTCATAAGTATGAACCAGTTGCCAAGCATCCGAATGTAAATCACATGACCCTGCAGATGCTGCAACAGCATTAAGTATGAAAAATGATCATAATTTGCTTTTTTCAGTGCCGTTGTAACTTCGAACAGTCACTAAGCAAATTGTTGTAAGTCGAGGACTACCTGTACTTTATAATTTTTTTCCTTTTTTTTTGTCAAGTTTTTGACACCTTGCTGGGCGACTGGTGGTAGTCGGATATTGCCTTATCCTAAAAGTAGTACAATGGGTGGAAAGGTTGAAAAGCCCTGCTTTAAGCAAATTGTTGAATGTAAAAATGTGCACTCTATTACATCTCTTTATAGATAAAGTGGCTACACAGTTGGGCTGTCAGGCTGCCAAGTTAAAAAACGATGATGTCTTGTTTGCATGTTTATCTTTGCAAGCAGATTATCTAATGTAAAAAGTGTCAGCGTACAAACATGCTTTAGGAAAAAATCTCAAGTAATCAGTCAGATAAATATATTTTTGCTATTCTTATATTGCTCAAAGACTCTACTGTTGAAATAAATATATAGTTGTTGCTTCTTTACTGAAATGTGTCTATTTGCTTTAGCCAAGTCATGTGCAAAATACAAATTTATTTATTTATTTAATTTTCTTATTTAATTTATATCTCCTCCCATTTCACTTTTATGTGACTCCAGGCGAGTAGAATATAGATTACAATTGTAAAATAAAAAATAAAACACATAGCAGCCAAACATTACCTAACCCATCATCCTCACAGCCAGGAGATGAGCGCTATCCCCAGGCTTACGCAAAAGAGCAAGTTTTCAAGATCTTACAAAAGTCTAATCATAACAGGAAAATCTAATCTCAGGAGTGGTGATGTTCCATAGGACAGCTGCCATGGCAGAAAAGATTCTCCTGGGCACCACCAGCCAACACTCCCTTGCCAAAGGTACCTGAAGCAGGCTCTTCCTACCAGATTGGGTAGGATGGGCAAAAACAATTAGTACGTTATTATATAACGTAGTAATTTCCTTGGCTAATATTACTGAGTGGTAAAATATCACTCCACATAGACCACGGGTCGGCAATTCACAGCTCCAGCACCGCATGCGGCTCTTTAAGCCTTCTCCTGCAGCTCCCAGCCTCCTCTGCCATTTGCAGAGAGAGAGAGACAGAGAGAGAGAGAGGCACTTGCACTCTCCCCCCCCCTCTCTCTCTCTGTGTAAAAAAGAGAGTGGCCTCACCCTGTTCTCCGACAACCTGACAAGCTTCTTGGGCGGGGCTCCTCTGTTTGCTGCATGTCTGCAGTAAGCAGGAAGGGCAGGAGAGAGCCAGCCCAATAAGAATGTGTGTCAGCTTGTTGGAGAACAGCTTGAAGCCAACTTGCCAGGTGAGCAGAAGATCAGAGAGAGGGAGAGGGGGGGAGAGAGAAAAAGAGAGAGAGAGGGAAAGAAAGAGAGAGGGAGAGCGAGAGAGGAAAGAGACAGAGAAAGAGAGGGAGAGCGAGAGAGGGAGAGAGAAAGAGGGAGAGAGGGGGAAAGAGAGAGGGAGGGGAAAGAGAGAGCGAGAGGAAAGAGAGAGAGAGAGAGAGGAAAGAAAAAGAGAGAGAGAGGGAGAGAGAGAAAAAGAGAGGGGAGAGAGGAAAGAGAGAGGGAAAGAGAGAGAAAAAGAGAGAGGGAGAGGAGAGCAAGAGAGAGAGGGAGAGAGAGAGAGAGGGGGGAGAAGAAAGAAAAAGAGAGGGAGAGAGAGGAAAGAGAGAGGGAAAGAGAGGGAGAGAAAGAGAGAGGGAGAGGAGAGGAAAGAGAGCGAGAGAGGGAGAGGAAAGGGGGAGGGAGAGAGAAAGAGAGAGAGAGAAAGAGAGAACTCATGCACAGCAGCCTCTATTTCGTTTTAATTAAACTCTTCAATCAAGCTCCCTCTTGCGCGCGCGCGCATGCGCACACAAGTTTTGCGGCTCCCAGTGTTTTCTTTTCTCTAGGAAACGGGTCCAAGTGGCTCTTTGAGTGTATAAGGTTGCAGACCCCTGACGTAGACCATACCGCACACATTTTTGTGGCTTCAGGATGAAAATTGAGGCATCAAGGGGTTGTTTTAGGTTCTACCATATTAAATCTTGGAATGTTAGAGGACTCTTACAACAAATGTACACGTCTTTTGCTTAGTAATGCTACTATATATGAGAGTTAATACTTGCTAAAGGGTAGGTCTTTGTTGATGGGAACTCAGTGAAATAAGAAGCTCTTTAATTACCTAAACTTTAGGCTGTAAAGTTTTAAGTCCAGTATTTAGGGTCTTTAAATATGGAGAGAGCTAAAATCACAATACTGTACAATTTGACAACATAACTGTCCTCTGGCAATTGAAGCTTTTAGATATTCTTAAAGGGTAGACCTCAACAGAGGATATCATAATAGTTTAAGCATGATGCAATCAAGGTATAAATAACAATTGCCAGATGGGGGCTGATTCAGACATAGTTGCTATTCATCTAACAATATTTATTTTACTCTATAAGTGTGATTTCACATAAAACATGGCCTGCTTACATATAATCTAAAATGTAAGAATTCCTAATACAATTTAAATAAAACCAAGTTCAATATTAAAAATGAAAAAAATCAGAATAAAAATTGATAGACAGATAAGTGATATTTTAGAAGACCAACTAATGAAATAATTTTTAAGAGATTTAGCTTAGTTCTTACACAATGCTCCTCAAACATTATTTGCCTAAGAAACAGGCAATCCACGTAAAATGATACTTTACATAAATCACAGAATAGAAATTATAAAGAAATCTTTGCAAATATCAGCTATGTGTTTTAAAGAATTATCAAAACTCTTTAACTGTAAAACAATACTAAGATTGGCAGGAGTCCGATGATATAACTAAGACTCTGCTAACAGCAATATGTCAATGAAATAATGAACACTAAATAAAACTTTCCTGGTCCTATTGTTTTACCCAGTCAAGGAGCAACCTGTTTTCCTAAGAATTCGGCTGGGAGGTCTTAGGGTCCTTTGTATTTTGTAAATTTACTGTTTTTGCCTTAGATCTTCTCTGCTTTACAACTATAAAAACTGTTGGGAAAGTAAGAAGATCAGACTAATATTACATATTGTCTCTTAGGGGGAGCCTGGAACCCCCACAGAGCGTGTCCCCGGGTGGCGGATTGGGCCCCCCTACCCATTATGGCTTTTATACTGTAATGGAGGGTTGGAAGGGATCAAATACCTCCCGTGGACCAATAGACCTGGTGAGTGGCAGCTGGCTCCCCAGTATCGACTGAAGGTGGAGACCATATTGGTTGGAACGGATTCAGAAGAACAGCACACGATGTGGTGGCAGCCACTTGAACAGCGTGTGCACAGCGGTGTAGAAAGCAAAGGGAAGACTACTACACTATATATTTCCCAGGAAAATCATGTTAATGGCGGCAAAACCTAAAAATGGCCCCGAGTATGGGCACCCCTTAAATGGGGCAGGGGTGCTAAGAATCTCCCGGTCCGCTAGGACTGGTTTGGACAAAACTCAGCAGCACTTTTTCGTGCGGCTGCTGATAAAAACAGGATTGCCAACGTCCGATAATGGATATGGCACAAGAAGAAGAAGAATCATATTGTCTATCTCTAGATTAAAGCTCTTTTTCTCTTTAAAGCTAGAAAAGGGAATCTGAATAATATGGCTGCTGAGATGTAGCAACAAGACTAGGACTGCATCCTAAATAAATTAAAATTCTGACAATGTATACTTGGCAGTATTACAAAATTTATTAATTACATGCTGATATTATTTGATCCTTAATTGATCAGTAACTATTATATCCTAATAAGTCAGGCATGGAAGAGAATAATATGTAAATGACACATACAAACTTATCAGTAACTATTGTGGATACATCTTACAAATCTGAAATCTTATCAAAGTTTGAAAATCTATCTATGTAAGATTACCATACTTCTGATGCCAGCACTGCTGGACAAGTTGGAGAATTAATATTATAGTATATAGAGATGAGTAAATCAGACACCTATTTATCTAAATATGGAAAAAATAGTAATACCATGAGTATATATATAAAACAAAGGTCTTTGATTACAATACTGCTATTATCAGATCATCTTCAAAAAAGAATTTGAACTGAAAATTGCCCTATAAAAAGACAGCCAAATTAGGTACAATGTATTGTATATTGAGAGACAATTTTGGACGGAAAAAGGTATGGAAAAGACATCGTGCAGGAGACAGAACAGAATGCTACATTCAGTACAAGAGACAGGAAATAAATTAATCTGAATATGGCACGCAACCGACAGCGCAGACAGTGTAAAGGAAAGCAGAGCAATCGGACAACTGTGGCAAAGAAACCCACGCGTCTAAATCCAACTGTTTTCAGTTTACAGAGGAGAAAAGCGACGGCACTATCATATCCAACAACTTCGAGAAAATCCTTCCAGGACAAAAGAGAAAGAGAAGCCAACACAATTTCACACACGCGTCAAAAGGAAGCCTAGTACCGTACAGACATCCCCTCCCCGTTTCCCCGCGCCAAGTCCCGCTCACCTCTTTGACCGGAGGGAATTTTTTGCGGCATTCCAGGCTCAAGGCCCGTAGATCGCCCTGCATATTTTCCAGCAGTTTCTTCACGGCCTCAGGACTGCTGGTGCCGGCCATGGCTCTGCCGAGGGATAAGCACAGTAGCGGGGGCAAAGAGAGAAGGCCCACAAGTGACCAGACGGCCGAGCAGCCTCACCCGTTTTTCGGTGGGCGTCCCGAAGTCAATAAATACCGGAGAAAAGTAATGTTGCCTCAAGAAGGCAGTCCCACACCTCCTCCTCCTCCTCCCCACCCCCGCAGGGGCCGGTCCGACCGTTTCCCAGTCCACGTCCACTTCAGCTCCCACAATGCCAAGCGTTGCGCACGTCACCCCCGCTTCCGCCCTCGGGGCCTCGGGGGAAGAGGCGGAGCGGGAGAACTGGGCGAGGACAGGGCATCTCGAAGAACGGTCTCCAAATCGGCCCTCGGAGTTGGGTGGGATCCGTGACCTGAGAGTACCGCGACTTTTGATTCCGCTGCAGGCGGAGTGCCAATATCGGGGCTTAATTGGTGGCAAGACTCAGTCACGATATCCGGTATTGTCTTCAGCTACAGCATCGGCTTTGGATGGGTGTGTTCTAAGCACTCCTTTTTCAGCTTGCTCTATTAAAGATAAGGCGCAAAAAGTGAATGGCTGCGTATATCTTTTATTTTTAGTTCAGTAGACTTTTCTCTTGCATACAGTATATACAAGATTGCTAGCTAACGAAAAGGATCAGCAAATGCTCTTTATTAAACTTTCGAAGTAGATCTATTTGCCTGTTTTTTTACTTTTATTTAGTTAGATTTGTCCCTGCTAGTATTGTGGGCTTTGATCCTTCCTCATATATTTCAGCTATTTCATGCAGTATAATAATGTATTTCCATCATAGTTTTAACCTAAACTATTTTTTTCTTTTTTGCATTACTTATTGGTAGGCGTCTAGTGGGCTATGGCAATGGTCCCCAACTTTTTGGGCACCAGGGACCGGTTCCGTGGAAAGAGGTTTTTCCGTGGACCGGAGGGGGTGTGGTTTCATGTACTGCCTGCATCCCACAGATGGGGCTTTGCTTGTTTGTGCGGCCCGGTTGCTGGCATGCTGTGGCTCGGTGCCGGGCCACGGACAGGGGATTGGGGACCCCTGGTCTATGGATGCTTTCCTTGTTTCGAATGGAAACTGCCTCAGGAGATTAATAAACGTTGCTATGTGAAAATTCATATGTTGCACATTATCCTGCAACCTGAATTTAAAAAGCAAAACAATGTTTTCTTGGAGATACCAAAACCTTTTCCTTGGCTGAGTATCTTTTTAAAGACACTGCACTCTGTTTGAACTTGTATACCTGCTTCCCTGGAGCAGTATTTCCTGTATGAAAATGTTTATTGTATTAGAGCAGGGCTTTTCAACCTTTTCACAGATTGTACCACTTTTAGGACATGACAATATTCGAGTACCACCAGTGCTTAGCAAAGTGTCAAAAACTTGATGACTGAAAAAAGGGGTGGGATTTTGGGTTTTACTGATTAGATTCATTTGTTATAGAAATGGCTAGTTTATACTATTATGGAAAAGTAAAAAGTTGAGGTTTGATGTTAAGGCTTCATTCTACTGCAACAGAGGAAGTTGGAAGTCAATGCCTTTTCTTTTCCCCTTCTCCCCCTCACTTTTTTCCCCTTGTTCCTCCCCACTGTGTCCTACTATTTGTTTTTGTATTTTTGTATTTTATTCCATAATCTAATAATTCAGATTGGAAATATAGCAAAGGAAAATATTTCCTCCCACTCTGCTTTATCCTGTTTCCCCCCCTGGAAATGGCTGTTAGCAACACACAAGGAGGGGATACTTTCCTAAGAGTTCACAATTCAAGAATACCAATGTTAACTTGGATTGCCAACAAAGTTCTGTCTCTGACAAAAGAGAACACAAAATTGCTTTCTCCTTTGAACTGGGGCATTTCCAACCAAGTTGCCTTTCCTTCCTTCCTTTATCTTTCCCTCTGACTCCTTCCTTCCTTCCCTGACTCACTCCTTCCTTCTTTCCTTCCTTCCTTCCTTTCTCTCTCCCTCACTCCCTCACTCACTCACTCACTCACTCCCCTGCTTTTTTTTAAGCTGCCAGAGGCTCTGGGCAGAGGTGGCAACAGGCAGGCAGCGATGGGCAGAGGTTTCCCATTTTGACCCCTGCCCCTATCGTTGCCTCTGCGTGGCTCTCAGCTCAGCTCACCTCTCCCAGACCCGCACGTGTGTGTGTGTGTGTGCATGCATGCGCATACGCGGGAGGTCTCACCCCTTGCAGCCCCATGCGACCTTCTGCGATGGCAGGCTGCAAACTAATGAAAGCTGTTTTTTGGGAGTACTTGTTTCTTTTTCTGAATGTGCCGCCAATCTCATCGTGGCCTGCCCCCCTCAGCTCCCGCTCCCAACCCCGTGAAAGGCTGCAAGAAGCTCCCATCGCAGTTTCTCTTATCTCTCCCGTTCTTTTTCTCCCCAATGTCACAGCGTGGGCTACAAGAGGTGAGACACCCCCCCCTCCCGCGTGCACACACACACAAACATGTGCATGGGTCTTGGAGAGGTGAGCTGAAAGCCACGCAGAGGCCCTTCAGGCACAGAGGCAACAACGGGGAGAGGGCTCAAAATGGGAAGCCTCCTGCCCGGAGCCTCTGGCAGCTTAAAAAAATGAACCTGCGAAGTGCTCAGAATGCAGTCCCTTTCCCAGCTCCTTCCTTCCTTCCTTCCTTCCTTCCTTCCTTCCTTCCTTCCTTCCTTCCTTCTCATTCCCATCTCTTTCTTTCCTCCACACACAGGAAGGGATGAAAGGTGGGGGAGAGATTGCTAGCACTGCTGGTGGCCATACTGCCACTGGCCGTAGCTATCCCACGCAGGCAGGGGTGGTCCAGGTGAAAGGGAAACCTGGTGGCTACAAGGCTAGGTCAGCAAGTGGGCGTGACGCTGATCTACTGGTGGGGACCATCAAAGCCAGAACGCGCTCAACCTTAGATCAATGGGGCAGCCCTGGAGCCAGCAAGCCCCTCCCCTGCCATCTGCCCTGCCCCCTGGGGGTGCACATATGAGGCGGCGAGCGTGCGAGTGCTGGGGTCCTGGGGGAAAGGGAAGCTCTTCTGCCTCTTTTCTTTCTCAGTGGTCAGCAGGGACGGTCAGCAGGGTGCTCGCCACCTCCTGTGTGCGTGCGGGGGGGGGGCGGGAGGGCAGTCCCTCACTGGCCCTTTCCCACCCAAACCTTTTATATCCTCTCCTCTCTCCACCCTCCCCCCTTTTCAGATTCCGAAAGCGCCAGTCAGCTGGATCCCAGCGCTGATCCTGGGGCTTCTGCTGAGCTGAGCCCAAACAGCCCTGCAGCTGTCTCTCCCTCAGGCTTGTGTGGTGCTGCTGCCGCTTCATTCCTCTCCCCCCTGGTACCTCTTCTCTAGGACAGTCGCGTACCACTTGCCAGGTGGCAAAGCCCTGTATTAGAGATTGAGTTACTTGCATTTTCCTGATAAATGCACAAGATGTGTTAAAATCCCTTTTCTTCCTAAATGATCAGCCATGGAAATACAGTTAAATTATCTTGTTCTGCCAACTCCTCTATGCAAATTGGAACCCAGTACGAAACTTTAAAGGATTTTGCCAGACTATTGCTGTTTATTTTAGAGCAGATGTGAAAAAACTATGGCTCTCCAAATGTGGATGTCTAAATTCCATCACTTCAGTGTTGCTAGGAGCTATGATTGGACTACAGGCTTGATTGAGTTTTGTTAAGGTACTTCACTGAGTAGAAAAATTAAGCAACTCACCTTTCATATTTCAACTCAAAGTATAGCTCCAATAAACATTAAAAGGACTGTCAATGGTATCATGTGATATAGATGACTTTAATAACATGACAGTAAAACAGGCATATAATTAAGGTTTATGCATATGATTAAATTGTGTTTAGCACAGCTATTCACATGCTTAAAAGTCTTAGCTTCTGAAATATTTTAATTACCATATCCTGTCACGTGGCCTGTAATTGGATCTTACATTATGTTGAGGTAAGAATCCATATTCAAGAAACTAAAGGTAATGCTGATGAGAACATATTATATAGATTAAGTAATAGCTCCCCATTTTATTCCATATTTGAGTGCTGCTTTGAAATGAATTGTGAGACTTTGTGATATTGCTTTA
>NW_015387646.1:440037-449110 GCF_001527695.2 Protobothrops mucrosquamatus
TCAAGACATGGCTTTTTCAGCAAGCGGGTCTGGCCTAGGGAGAATTTTAAATAGGGACAATTTTTAATTAGAATTTTAATGTTAACACAGCGCTTAAATATTTGTTTTTAATTGGTTTTTATTGGGGATAGTGCCTGTATTGTTTTAATATGCTGTAAGCCGCCCTGAGTCCTGTTGGGAGAAGGGCGGCATATAAGTTAAATTAAATAAATAAATAAATAAATAAATAAATAAATAAATATAAAAACCAAAAATAACATTGACCACCAAGAGAAGGTTAAAATATTTAAAAGCATTTAAAACATTAAAAGCATTTAAAACATTTAAAATACAAGGCAACCAAGCTTTCGTCGGGCACTCCCGACATCATCAGGGTTGAAAAAGGCGGTTAAGGATGGAACTTATATGCAGCCCTCAAGTACCTGCATCCGGCTACGTGAACATGTGATCGGACCCAGCTGCCTGTGCTCCTGCGCTCTGGATACATTCCTTTTACTTGTGCGTAAGCCCTTCACCTCCCCTCTCTGTTTCCCATCATACATCCCTTTGATACCTACGCCGAGGCCGGGGGGGGCTTTCCCCCGTGCCTCCACCACCAGTCATTCTCCCCGCACCCCCAACCATACGTCTGGGATTCTTCTCTAATTCAGGGGTCTTATGGGGCTTTATAATCGGGTCACAGTCAATTTCTCCCCCCCTTTTTACGACCGTATCAGTCAGGGCGTCTCTCCTCATACTGTTGTGTTGATTACTCCACTGCTTCACCCCTTTGCCACTACAGTATACTTCAAGTCTGCTCCTAGACCCCTCCTTTTTCTTTTCTATCCGGGGTCGTTCCTTCCCATCCTCAAGCTCTTCCCCCGTATAAGGTCCAGCAAGGGCGTGCTGACCGACTTGCTGTCTCAGTCGCTCCATCGCTCCCCCTCCATACCCATCCACAGACCTTCCTACATTCCCATTCGAATCCTCCTCTCTCAACAAACACTTCTGTTGCGGAGGCGGGGGCAGAGGTGGATCCTCGCCCAGCGTCTCCCTTTCTTTCCTCCTCCCGGTACGGGGGGAATTTCTACTACACCGCCGATCAGATCCAGTTACTCCCGCACCCCCGTTAATGCCATTTTCAAAGAAATCGTACTCCCCCTGTTGGTTACGGGCCAAATCACCTCGCACATCATGTTGGGGGTCACGCCCAAATACATCGGCCCCTTGATCATCCACGGCCGCACTCCCCACTCCCCCAATCATACACCTATGGTTCCCTTCATCAAGCACAGGAGTCTTCCGAAACTTCTCAGTCCAACCACGGTCAGTTCTCCCCCCCTCCTCTCCTCCAACCGCAGCAGTCCAAACGTCTCTCCTCATTCTACTGTGTGGGCCATTCCGCTCCTCCATACATTCGTTGCCATCACACGCTTCGAATTCACCCCTGGATTTCCCTTTCTTTTCCTTATCGTCCACTGCCGAAGGCCGTTTTCCCACACTCCGGAGCTCCCTCCGCATGCAGAGTCCAGTGGGGGTGTGCTGCTTAACTTGTTGCCGTTGGTTACCGGCAGAATCCTCTCGTATGATACGTTGGGGATTACGGGCAGATGCGTGGGTCTCAACACGTTGGGGGGTGATGGTCGTAGGCTTACTCACACGACCAACCGGGTCACCTCCAGAGTCTCTGTTGTGGCAGTTCATATGCCACGCTCTAAGAGTTTGCTGTGCCTGGCACATATCAACGTGCCGGTTGATAGAGTCCTGGCCCGAGAACCAGGCCTCCTTTAACAACCGACCGCCTTTTGTGGCATCTGTTGCCAGCACCTGTGTACGTTCAAAGTCAAAGCGGTGGTCATGCTCGGCCATGTGCGACCATATTTGCGAGTATCGCTCACCTCTTCTGATCACTAATTTGTGTTCGTGGAGGCAGGTCTTCAGCCTTTTAGATGTTTCACCCACGTAATGGCTCTTACAATCCATACAGTTGATTCTATAGACCACTGCTGACCTTTCCACCATGGGGAGTGGGTCCTTCGGGCGCATAATTTTTGACCGCAACGTTTGGTTTGGCTTATGGGCCACCTTCACATTATAAGGGGCCATTAGCCTGGCCATTGCTTCAGAAACGTTGTTGATGTATGGTAATGTTATGCGTGTAGTTTGTGTGCCAGATTCTCTCGTTGACCACCTTGGGGTTTTAACACCC
This sequence comes from Protobothrops mucrosquamatus, assembly GCF_001527695.2. Taxonomy (NCBI): domain Eukaryota; kingdom Metazoa; phylum Chordata; class Lepidosauria; order Squamata; family Viperidae; genus Protobothrops; species Protobothrops mucrosquamatus. Next base: position 442,226 of record NW_015387646.1, read on the forward strand.
TGCTATGGCGTCTCACAAACTCCATTCAAACGGCAGACACGGTACAAATATCTCCTCTCCTCAATCCTGGATCTCGCCGTGCTGCAGTGCGAGTGTATGCGTTTAAATAGCGTCTTGATACAGCTAACCTTATGGGAAACCGGATGGTTACTGTTGTAATGGAGGATGCGGTCTGTATGTGTGGGTTTCCGATAGACTTTTGTACTAATGGACCCATCCGGCAAGTGTTGGACCATAACGTCCAAAAAGGCTAACGAACCCTGAGCTTCCTCCTCCACAGTAAACTTAATATCCGGGTAGATGGAATTTAATATTCCCATAAAGTTAGTTCTATGAGCGCGTTTGACGACCACAAAGGTGTCATCCACATACCGTGTCCAAAATCTGGGCTGGTATTGGGCCATCGCCTCACGCTCCAGTTGCTGGAGCACTGCCTCCGCTATCACGCTAGAGATGGGGGAGCCCATGGGCGTGCCTTTTACCTGTTCATAAACAGTCCCCTGGAACGTAAAATATGTGGTGAGGCAGAACTCCACAAGTTTAATCAAGTCCTCAGTCAGCAGGGAGTCCCGGGGCTGATACCTCCCATGCTGTCTCAGCTGTTCTTCTAATACCTTGAGGGCCAGATCCCGAGGGATAGAGGTAAAGAGGGAGGTAACATCGAAAGATACCATCACCTCATCCTCTTCTACCCTCAAGGTTCTTATCCTTTCAAGGAATTCTCCTGCTGACCTAACTGTGGTGGGACTGCCCTCAACCAAATAGGAGAGGCGACCACTGAGCCACTTCGCTAGTTTTGACATAGGAGTGCCCCGAAAGGAAACAATGGGGCGGAGTGGAACTCCCTCCTTATGGACTTTTGGGAGTCCATAGAACCTAGGCAGTGCTGCATCAGTCGGACGTACCCACTTAACGGTGTCCTCATCCATTTTCTTTGCTCGTTTGAAACCTTCCAGAGTCCTATTTACTTTGTTGCTCATTGCCACCCTGGGGTCTCCTTTAATAACCCTGTAGGCTGTTTTATCCTCTAGTAACTCCAATACCTTGGTCACGTATAATGTTCTATCCATTACCACAGTGGCCCTGCCTTTGTCGGCCGGGAGTATGGTAATGGTATCGTCCCTCTTGAAATGTTCCAGGGCCTCTTCCTCGTCCCTGGATAACACTCGGTAGCCCTTGTGTCGTAAAAGCAAACCAGTGACCTGTTGTTTAACAAGGTTTTTGGAGTCCTCCCTAACTCTGCACGATGCATAGCCGGTTCTAAAGCCGCAATGAAATCCAGCAAGTGGGCATCTGTGAGGTTATGCCCCACATCACGCTGCAGCAAAGCGAGTTGAGGATTGGTTAAACTCTTGGAGGATAAATTATGTACCGTCCCTAAACCCATGACCACGCAAGCCCCGTAAACCATTCACCTTATTCTGAAGACGCACAGCAACCTGTTGGCCAGTCTTGTCAGCCATAAGCCGAATGTGGCGGTCAAGTAACTGAAAATGCGCCGCCGACAGGTTCTCACCACACCGTTCTCGATAGCGTTGAGTCCATACCATATATATGCAGGTCTTGGCGTATTCGTGTCTTTTCCCGTGTAAGATTGAGAGTATCTTGGTGACATTTCGACGAGGTCCCACTCGTCATCTTCAGGCTGGGGTCTTCGGCTTCGTGCTTGTGCGAGCAAAGTGTGATCGAAGCTGCCGTCTTTCTATAAATATTGGTGGGGGTGTGTGGAGTGCTGGCTTAGTTGCTGTAGGTGGGTTGGTTGGCTGTGTTGGAGTTATTGTTTGCTGATTGTTCGACTGTTTCGTAACATCCTGAGTAGTTGAGGTGCTGGCTGTGTGCCCATTAGTCTTTTGTGTTATAACGACCTGGGAAATGGGTTGCGTGATTACATCCTGAGATCTAGTGTAGTGATATCCTGAGTTTTGTGTTGCAACATCCTGGGTGGTTGGCTGTGTTGTAACATCCTGAACTTTAGCGTTGTAACCTCCTCAGTTCTGTGATGTGATGTCCAGAGCAGAAGGCTGTGATGTAGCATATCGGGCTTTGGTTTGGCTCCGAGTTTGCAGTCTAGCTCTGTGTTCATGGCGTGTGTCTGTTTGCTTTGTGTGGGGGTCGGAGGGAGGTGCAGCAGCTGGTGATGTCGTGGTTTGGCTTCTGGATGGTGGTTGCATTTCATCTGAGGGATGGGTTTGGGCTTGGGTTTGGGTCTGGTGAGGGTGAATGGTGGTGGCGTACTGTGTTGTTCTGGGTCCGGTGTCAGTTTTCGTGGCTAGGACTCATTTGTTGATTAGGGCTAGTTTCCAGATGTCTGGTAGGCGGGAGGTATCGTCATGTTTATTCATGTTGTGGGGGTGTTTTTCTATTTTGATGGCTTCCATAATTATTCTCTTGTTGTGGTGTTCAGTTTTGGAGATTAGTTTGGTTCCTTCAAAATCAATTTCATGTCCTGTAGCTTTAAGGTGCTGGAAGAGGGAGGAAGTTTTTTCTTCTTTTCTGACTGCGTTCTTGTGTTCTGCGATGCGGGCATTTATTCTCCTATTAGTTTCAGGTTACATACACCGACCCCAGATTTTGCATGGTATTTCATAGACTCCTTGGTTTTCTAGCTGGATCCTGTCTTTGGGGTTTCTTAAGATGTTGGCTATTTTTTGGTCGGTGCCGAAGGTTGTCTTGATATTGTGTTTGTGGAGAATTTTGCTGATTTTATCTGTGGTGCCTTTGATGTAGGGGAGGAGGGCGATGTCTCAGTTCTTGGAGGGTGTTTCCCTTTGGATTAGGTTGGTAATTGTATTTCTTTGGAATCCGTTGGAGATTAATACGTTTGTGAGAGTGTGTAATTCAGTTTTCAGGTGGTCTTTATCGGCTAGGCGTTTGGTTCTGGAGATGAGGGTCTTGGCTACGGAGTTGATCTGTGCAGGGTGGTGGTGGGATTGTGCGTTTAAGTAGCGGTTGGTGTGTGTGTTTTTTCAGTAGATGGTGTGTCCTAGGGAGCCATTGGGTTTTTTGTAGATTAGGACGTCCAGAAAGGGGAGTTGGTTGTTAGCTTCTATTTCCATCGTGAATTGTATTTTGGGGTGTAGGCTGTTGAGATGTGTGAGGAAGTTGTCCAGTTTTTCTTTCCCATGTGACCAAATTACAAAAGTGTCATCTACATATCTGAGCCATAGTTTGGGTTTGTGTTCAGATTTGTCTAAGGTGTTGGTTTCGAAGTGTTCCATGTATAGGTTTGCGATGACGGGTGAGAGGGGTGATCCCATAGGTGCTCCTTCTATCTGTTTGTATCTTTGTCCATTGTGGATGAAGTATGTGTTGGTTAGGCAGTGGTTGGTCAGATCTAGGATGTGTTTAGGGGGGTTGTATTTGTTTTGGATAGCTGTCAAAGAAGCCTTGACAGCTATCCAAAACAAATACAACCCCCCCTAAGCACATCCTAGATCTGACCAACCACTGCCTAACCAACACATACTTCATCCACAATGGAATACAATTACCAACCTAATCCAAAGGGAAACACCCTCCAAGAACCGAGACATTGAACAGTACAACGACATCAGCCTCAGACAGAATTAGCAAGATCCTCCACAAACACAACATCAAGACAGCATTCTGCACAAACCAAAAAATATCCACCATCCTAAGAAACCCCAAAGACAAAATTGAGTTTGAAAATCAAGGAGTATATGAAATCCCATGCACCGCCTGCCCCACCACATACATTGGACAAACCAACAGAAGAATAAGTGCACGCATTGAAGAACACAAAAACTCAGTCAGAAAAGAGGAATCAACTTCTTCCCTGGTCCAACACCTTAAAGCCACAGGACATAAAAGTGACTTTAAAAAGACCAGAACTATTGCCAAAACTGAACACTTTAACAACAGAATAATCAGAGAAGCCATCGAGATAGAAAAACGCCCACACAGCATGAATAAACGAGATGATACCTCCCGCCTACCAGCCATTTGGAAACCCGCCCTTATTGACAAACGAGTCCCTAACACAAAGAATGACACTAGACCCACACTCACGAAAACTACACAGGATGTCACCATCACACATCCACGCAAAAAGCAAACCCAAACCCACACCGATTATTAGGCACGACCACAAACCAGAAGCCAGACCACAGCTGCATCATTGGCCATTTCAAACCCCTCCAATCCATACATAAAGCAAACTGACACCCACCATGAAGATATGACACGACCACAAATGCGAAGCCAAACAACAGCAACGCAGCTCTCCATCTCAAATCCCCCTGCAACTCAGACTAATCCGAGCACAACAAAGCTCCCACCCAAACAGAACATACCCCCATCCAATCAGAGCACAGCCAACCCCCATCCAATCAGAGCACAGCCAAGCCCCTAACCAATCAGAACACACCTCCACCCAATCAGAACACAGCCAAGCTCCCACCCAATCAGTTCATACCCCCACTGGCAGTTAAAAGGAAGAAACAGCTGCGATCACACATTGCTCCTAGAAGCACGAAGCCAAAAACACCAGCCTGAAGATGACGAATGGGACTTCGTCGAAACGTTGCCAAGACACTTCCAATTTTACGCGGGAGAAAACCCGAATAACCAAAGTCCTATATATATAGCAAGTACAAAAATGTAAGACCACCAGGAAGTTTTTTAAAAACTATAAGGAGGAAGAGGAACATCAGGGGAAATTGGCATTTCTTGACGTCTTGGTACAACGCCAACCTGACGGAACCCTGAGGACCAGGGTCTACCGCAAACCCACCCACACCGACAGGATGTTGCACTATGATAGCAATCATCCTGTGCTCCACAAGGCCAGCTGCATCAGAACACTTTTTAAGAGGGCAGACTCTCACTGCAGCACGGCTAGAGCTAGAATGGATGAGAAAAAACATCTGACTGTGTGCAGGCGCAATGGGTATCCTATGAGGTTCATCAGACGCCATAGCGCACCACTCAGACTCCCCGTTAGATCCCATATGGAAGAGCCAGCATCCCAGATAGCCCATGTCACCCTCCCTTACATTAGTAATGTTTCGGAAGCCACAGCTCGGTTGTTGGCACCCTACAATGTGAGGGTGGCACACAACCCCAACCAAACGTTACGATCCAAAGCAATGAGACCAAAAGATCCTCTTCCTACTACAGAGAAGTCAGGCATCGTTTACAGGATCAATTGTAAAGCTTGCCCCGCTAATTATATAGGTGAGACCTCAAAAAGGGTTAGAACTAGGGTCCATGAACATGAATTGGCTGTGAAAAGAGGTGAACAATACTCCCAAATCGGGGCACATATGATAAAGTCTGGACATAGATTCGACTTTAATAATGTGCAGGTGATTGCCAGGGACAACACGAAGGGGGGTCATCTCCTAAAGGAAGCCTGGCTCTCAAACGAGGGGTCCATTAATCGGCATGTGGACCTATGCCCTGCGCACATAAATTTAAGGGCATGGACTGTGGGGGGTCGATCTCCCAAAAGGAAACGACCTAATACCACAATGCACATTTTAGAAAGAGAGGCAACGGAGGAAAAAAGCCCTGAAAGTGCCCGAGTAGGGAGTAACCAACGATTGAGCAACCTTCTGAGCACGGAAGGGCGCCCTCACCCCCAACGAGTGGAAGAACGTGCTAACACCAAAAAGCCAATCATGGATGGGTCGAGTGATTCCCAGTGCCCTGTGAGGAGTTCGACTAAGATGCGGCTTCGCATTGGTGTCAGGAGGCAAAGTGATCGTGAAGGGGAAAGTTCTAATATCATCCCCACCCCCTTTCATGACTCCGTAACTAATCCCACTTATACTGTCACTCCTACGGGAGGCCCCTGCCCCAGGAATGTAGGAGAGCCATGGGAGGATAAAGAGACAGTGGTTTACAACCTCAGAACCTCCACATGCTCCCAGAAATACCTTATTAAGAATGACCCCCCCAAAAAACACACGAGGACATAAGAATTGGGAACTGCAAAATCCCCTCTCCTCCCCATTGAGGACGATTGTACGCCCCCAAAGAATGGAGAAACGAGTGTACGAGGGAGAGGACGGTCCCTCGGTGCCGAGAACATCGTGTGAAGAGGAGGACGACGGGCAGGGTTGTGGAGTCAGAGTCGGAGTCGAGGAGTCGGAGGAAATTTTGGGTACCTGGAGTCAGAGTCGGCAAACAATGCACCGACTCCGACTCCTACTAAATTTAGATTGGAATTAAAAAAAAAGCAAGTTTAAATGTCCCAATTCACAAAAAGTTATAATTAATGACTTCTCTACTGTAAGAATAAAGACCAATGCATGCAGTGCCTCACGTAACCGCAAAACGAACACGTTAAGTGACCGTGAAGAAGCATGCTTTTCATTTGCTTCACTATATGGCACGCAACGCACAATTAGGAGTGGCAATACTTATACTTTCCATAGTGTTGTGTTCTGCTGTTACAGGGAACGCAGCGCCCATGGGTAACCTAGCCTCTCACTGATAAGGGATTAAGTAAATATGTTTTTTGCAGGACTAGAGACACTTGTATAAGTGAAGGGAATGGAGGGTCAATAGTTCAAGACTGAAGCTGTAAACCATTGGAAAAAGTGCAGTCATTCAGCTAAGGCTATAAAAACTTGTAAACTCCGATTGTTAGCTTAAACTTTAAACATGACTATGGGATTCTACTAGGGAAATCATGTTTTATAATAAATGCCCCTTCCTGGATCCTCCCACTGCCCTATCTTCAGCAGCAGATCAGCACACAAAAAGGAGAAGGCAGCAGCTTCTGCCCAACTACCTCTCTCTGCTAGAAGAGCTTAGAAGAACTTGGTGGAACAGCTTCTTGGATTCAACTGTAAGTGTTTATATTTATTTTAAAACCTGCATGCCTGCTTGTCTGTATGAGGGAAGACATGTGTACAT
>NW_015387646.1:450102-454567 GCF_001527695.2 Protobothrops mucrosquamatus
TGAAATTAAAAAGGAACAGATTTTATGTGTTGTGACAGATAACGCTTCTAACATGTTGAGCACAATTGAGAAGATGAACGCAGATGAAGAAGGTAACAAACAGATATTAGAGTTAGAGGAAGACAGCTCTGCAAGTATTGGAGAAAGTTTAGAAACTGAAGAGAATGCTGACATTTTTTTAGACAACTTTGTTGAAGAAGCATTGAAGCTTGCTACTGTTCATCATATGCGATGTGCTGTTCATACACTGGCAGCCAGTACAAATCGTGAATCAGAGGCATTACATGAGAATAGCCAGTACTGCCCAAGGTGCTGTATTCTGGACACTGCACCTTCAAAGTGGTCTTTATGGACAGCCACATACAGAGTTCACTGCAGTTATCCACAGGTGCAATGATCCAGGTATGAGTGACTTTCTGTAGGATCTCCTGGTCCAAGAATGGGTGCAACTGATGCACAAGATTTTCCTGGCCATAGCTTCCACCTGCTCTTTGAAGCAGGACTGCAGATCAAGGGAAAACAGAAAATTCACAAATTGTGTACCAATCCTAAATAGGGAGTTGCAACCCTACTTAGGATTAAAGATAAAATTAGCCAATCTTGCTAGGGTTAAACCTGAGTTGATTTTTCCCTATCCAAATTTTCATCACATCCAAACATTGGGACAAGTACTTGATTGCTTCATTTGGCCAGCCTAAGGTTCATGTGCAGTACCAATGATGCTTGAGATGATGACCAAACTCAGCAGTCTCACGAATATGTTATTCAGAAGGGGTGAGGACCCCAAGTATTGTGATACCCTACATTTCAGGGGCTTTGGCTACAAACATTCTCTTCCTGCCAGCATCGACTGAAACTGACTATAAAAGAATCTCAAAACACAGCATCCCCAATCGTAATCCCTCTTGGGAACTGAAGATCCCACTAATCAATGGTATCCGAAGCTGTTGAGAGATCCAAGAGAAACAGAACAGTTGCAGCACCCCTCTCATGGCTTTGCTGGAAGTCATCAAAAAGTGTGGCCAGTATCCCAGTAGACTGCCCCAGCCTGAAATGTTATCAATATAATCTCTTTTCTCCAGGATCCACTAACGGCACAGCCTGATCACCTTCTCAACTTTTTCTGAAGTTGGATCCAGCATTGACTTGAGGAGGGGCATACTACTACCTTCAAGGCAGGCAAAGTACTATTTGGACCAACTGCCTATCATTCCCCAGGTGGTCTTCACCAATCAGGAGGGGCAGAAGTTGAGGAAAGTGCTTGGGCTGGGAACTCTATCTATTTTTTTTTAACAGTTACAAGAGTCCATCATGTTATAGGTTGAACATTTGAAATATTAGTTGAGTCAAGTATTTTAGCTTAGTCTGCATCATGATGTGCCAGTTTTCATGTTTTCACCAAAAACAATAGTGTTCTAAATTAATTGGGGTTTAATTTAGCATAGCAGGATTGTATATTGTCTTGATTTACATATCATACTAATACATGATATGGTTTGGTTTTGGTCTTATGCCAACACAATTATAACTTTAACAACTATAGTTAAGCAAACCATGTCTAAGCAGGCCATGAACCTAGTCCACAGGTCAGCAACTTGGGGCTCCGGAGCCGCATGTGGCTCTTTGAGCCTTCCCCTGCGGCTCCCAGCCTCCTCTGCCATTTGCAGACAGAGACAGAGAGAGGCACTTGCACCTCTCTCTTTCTCTCTCTCTCTCTGTGTAAAAAAGAGAGTGGACTCACGGTGTTCTCCCACGAGCTGAAAAGCTTACTGGGTGCTTACTGGGTGGGGCTCCTGCCTTGGCTGCGTCTCTGCAGGAAGCAGGAAGGGCAGGAGAGAGCTAGCTAGCCCAGCTATGCTGACTCAGGAATTCTGGGAGTTGAAGTCCATGAGTCATAAAAGAGCCGAGGTTGCCTACCCTGAGCTTGTTGAACAGCTTGAAGCCAGCTTGCCAGGTGAGCAGAAGATCGGAGAGAGGGAGAGAGAGGGAGAGAAAGAGAGAGAGGGAGGGAGAGACAGATAGAGACACAGACTCTTTTGACATCTAAAATGAAGATAACACTGCATATATCCTTTTTTACTTTATGAGATATATACAGGGCTTTTTTTGTCATAGAACGCCCAGAACGGAGTTCCGGCACCTTTTTTGGATGGAACCTTGTAGGGTAGGCAAGGCGGGTTGTATGACATGTGTGAGTTCCAGTACTTTTTTTTTTTTTACAAAAAAAGCACTGGATATGTATGTATGTGTGTGTGTATGTATGTATGTGTATATCTATATCTATCTATATCTATGTCTATGTCTATGTCTATGTCTATGGCCTAGGGGTATTTTAAAGGGGTTTTAAATTAAATTTTTAGTAGAAGCGGCCAAATTTAAATAGTTATTTTTAATCTTTTTAAATTTTGTATTGTATTATATCATTGTTTTAAACTGGCTGTAAGCCGCCCTGAGTCCTCCGGGAGAAGGGCGGGGTATAAATTTAATAAAATCAAATCAAAAATCAAATCAAATCTGTCTGTCTGTCTGTCTGTCTGTCTGTCTGTCTGTCTGTCTGTCTATCTATCTATCTATCTATCTATCTATCTATCTATCTATCTATCTATCTATCTATGTCAATAAAAATATAGAAAAGCGAACACCAGGATAAAAATAAACAGGACCACTTAATATAAACAAGCCTGTAAGTAAAAGAGTTACTGAGCTTTTGTCAGCCAAACTACTGACATCATCAGAGTTAGAATGCTAGGTGATTAGGGAGCCTGCCTATATAGCTGCCTGTCTCTGCGCCCGGCTTCTCGAGCGCGTCATCGGCCCATTAGTTATGTTAATCTGCAACATGCTAAGTTGATTCGCATCCGGCAGCTTGTTGGTGGACCTGATGATTGTATTCCGACCCTCCATCACTTTTCTAGCGCGCTTGCAGACATCTGGGGGGCAGCTGTCAAGCCGTCTCTGCTCCTTATCTCTCCTCCCTCTCATTTTGGAGCGATCTCTCAATCTGCATTTCAAACGCCCTGTGGGGCTGTCATCCTCTCCTAAAGCTGCTGTTGTTTCGTCCGTAGCTCACTCGCCCCGATCCTGCAAAGAGACACTATTTGGATGTTCCTGCTTCATATTCCCCCCCCCTTTTTGTCTCTCCTTCCGAGCCGCTTCCGCATGTCCGTTTCCAACACCCGATCTTGACACCTCATTAGCTTGTCATCTCTTCCCATAGCAGCTCTTGCCGCCTCACCTGCAACCCTGTCACTGGAGTCCTGCCAGTTGCTATCTCGTTGTGGTGTCCCCCGGCCCCCCTCCTCTTTTGCCGGTTCGCTGTCCTCCCTAGGGATCGCAGCTTCCCCATTTGTAAAGCCATGGTCTTGCTTTTGCACTGTGTGGGGTGGCCATTTACTCCGTGGATTACAATTTTGTCTCTCCCACCTTCTGAGAGTCTGGTACCCTGGTAGGAGGTCTATATGCCGGTTGATGGAATTCTCATCTGAAAGCCAGGCTTCTTTAAGAAGGCGGCCACCCTTAGTGGTCTCACGAGATATGGTCTGCGCGTTTCCCAGATCGAATGTGTGGTTCAGATCGGCCATGTGAGCCCACACTTGTGAGCGCTGCTCCTGCCTTTTGATTGCCAGTTCATGTTTGTGAACCCTAGTTCTGAGCCTTTTAGCTGTTTCCCCAACATAATTGCGTTGGACGAAACAACGGCGGCTTTAGGAGAGGATGATAGCCCCACAGGGCGTTTGAAATGCAGATTGAGAGATCGCTCCAAAATGAGAGGGAGGAGAGATAAGAAGCAGAGATGACTTGACAGCTGCCTCCCAGGTGTCTGCACGCGCGCTAGAAAAGTGATGGAGGATCGGAATACAATCATCAGGTCTACCAACAAGCTGCTGGATGCGAATCAAATTAGCACGTTGCAGATTAACATAACTAATGCGCCGATGACGCGCTCGAGAAGCCGGGCGTAGAGACAGGCAGCTATATAGGCAGGCTCCCTAATCACCTAGCATTCTAACTCTGATGACGTCAGTAGTTTGGCTGACGAAAGCTCAGTAACTCTTTTACTTACAGGCTTGTTTATATTAAACAGTCCTGTTTATTTTTATCCTGGTGTTCGTTTTTCTATATTTTTATTGACATGTGTATGCCCAGGATTCGCATTTTTAATGATATTAAGTATATATATATATATATATATATATATATATATATGTTTTCTGAGGTTTTCACGGGTGTTTGTATGTAGGTCTTTAGTTATTCGGGTTTTCTCCCGCGTAGAATTAAAAGTACCTTGGCGACGTTTCGACGAAGTCACATTCGTCATCTTCAGGCTGGTGTCTTCAGCTTCGTGCTTCTAAGAGTGGCAGTTAAAAGGAAGAAACAGCTGCGATCGCACACTACTCCCAGAAGCACGAAGCTGAAGACACCAGCCTGAAGATGACGAATGTGACTTCGTCGAAACGTCGCCAAG
>NW_015387646.1:457561-479650 GCF_001527695.2 Protobothrops mucrosquamatus
CAGCCTAATAAAAACAAATACAAAAATACAAAAAATACTATCATTAAAAACATAATTAAAAGGAAATATTAATTTGGCCTTTGTTATTTTAAAAATTATTTTAAAACCCAGCTAAAAATTACCCCTTAGGCCAGTCCTGCTAGCTGAAATAACCATGTCTTAAGGGCGCGGCGGAAGGAAGGGAGATCCGGGATCATCCAAAACACAAATCCTGCAACCTCACAAAACACTCACACACAACAAAACATACACACACAACACCTAAGTAACAACAGAATATTAAGACCAAGACCAAAACTCCCCCTGCAATGAAATATGACTTATCACATTCAAAGGAACAAAACATTACAGCCCAATTCCCAAACACCACAAAACCACCCACAACTAATAAGCATGACAAACAACCACACACAAACATTCCAAACGACCGTACCCAACGGAACACACACACACAGCAACCCTACACCAAAGAAACTATACAATCCAAGAGGCTGGCTCCTTTAACAGAGACGATTACACAGCTTCCTAAAAAAGGGGGAGCGAGGACAGGCAAATCATTCACATGCCCCACGAGGGCAACTGTTTTCTCTCCCTACAGATCCAGCCCGGGAGTAGAAGAAAGATCAGCGGAAAGAAGGATGAGGATGATGAGAGTGCCTGGACCCGAGTGGGAGCTAGGAGTACTGGGGACGGGGGAAAGAAAAGAGTGGAAGAGGTGCACGACGGGGCCGACAGGAGTGAAGAGACCATGAAAGTAGAAGAAGGGAGGACGGAAGTTAGGCGAGGGCAGAAGAGAGAGGGGAGACAGCCCCATGGAGTAAGGGATGGCAATTGGCGTACAAAGGAGGGGCAGAGAGGGGAGGAAGAGGATAGGGAGTATGCCATGGTGGAGGATGGGGGGGTTAGCAGGAGCGGTAGGACGGACAACAGAGAGGAGGGGAGGGAAAGAAGGGAGGAAAGACGGAGTGACTGTGTGGGTAATAGGAAACGAGAGGAGGAGGAAGGAAGACGGAAGAAAAGGGAGGGGTGGGAAGAGTGGCAACGAGGCCCCAGAGAATGAAGGGAATGAAGAATAACAACCAGATCGGAGGCAAGGAGGACGAGCAAGAGGAGAGGGATAAGGAGCGGAGGACGGTGGGGCCGGCGGCACTGCGAGAAAAGGAGAATGGGAAGGGGGAGGAAGCAAAGGACACGGAGGAGTCGTACGAGCAGAACAAGAGGGCAAAGGAGGGACGGAGAGGAAAGAGGATAGGGGATATGCCGTGGGCGAGAGTGGGGGGGGGCAGTAGGAGCGGGATGACAGACAACAGAGATGGGGGAAGGGAACGAAGGAAGGAAGGACGGAGTAATAATGTGAGGAATGAGAATCGAAAGGAGGTGGAAGAGAGGAAGATGGAAGTAAAAGGGTGGGCGAGAAGAGTGGTAAAGAGACCCCAGAGAACGAAGAGAATGAAGGACAGCAACTGGATCGGAAGCGAGGAGGCGGAGCAAGAGGAGGGGGATAGAGAGCAGGAGGCAGTGGAACCAGCAACACAGCGAGAAAAGGGGCGTGTGGAGGGGGAGGAACTGGATGACACGGAGGGTTTGTATGACCAGAGAAAGTGGGTAAAAGAGGGGCAGAGAGGAGAGGAAGAAGATAGAGAATGTGTGGGGGAAGGTGGGGGGGATAGTAAGGCCAATGTGACAGGCGATAGAGATGGGGGGAGGGAAGGAATAGAGGAAAGACAGATTAACAACGGGGGGAATGAGAGCCGAGTGGAGGGGGAAGGGAGGAGGAGGGAANTTAAGGAACGGATGAGGAGGACAGCAAAAGGGCCCCAGGGAATGAAGGGTAGCAACCGGACTGGTAGTGAGGATGATGGACAAAAGGAGGGGGATAGGGAGCAGGGGACAGTGGAATTGGCAATACAACGTAGAAAAGATGGTGGAAAGGGAGAGGAATTGGAGGACATAGGGAGTAGGTATAAACAAAAAAAGGGGGGGCAGGATGCACCGGACCCAAGGCCACAGACAGAAGCAATTAGTAACATCACGCACGCAGGCAAGGGAGGCAGGAGAAAATTAACTACCGGTGTGAAGACTGTAATTAAGGCACAGCCCAATCGCCTGGGACCGGTGACGAGGTCCAGGAGCCGGGCGCAGATGATGGATGGCTTATAGAAGAGACTCTCTCATGGACTGGCACGTAACCCTGACGATGTCGGAAGGAGTCCGACGAAAGCTTGGTGTAGTTTTGTTTTATGCTTTGTGTTATTAAACTTTTTGATAGTTTGATATACTCCTGGTGTTCACGGTTTGTTTTTGGGAAAATGATTACACCCAGGAGTCACTGTTTTAGTTTTAATGTTATTAGAAGCATGTATATATATATATGATAAAACCAATAAATATCGATCACCAAGAGGAAAGTAATAAATAGTAAAAAATTTAATGAGCCGAGCTTTCATTGGGCCCACCCAACATCATCAGGGCTTTAAAAGTAGTCACTGGGAAAGAGCTTTTATACGATGTTAATAGCCTGCATCCGGCTTCTGGAACGCGTCACCAGACCCAGCTGTTCTACATCATGCGTTGATGTAGATAATGCATCTAGGATACAACACGAAAAATGCAGGCTGTTAACATCGTATAAAAGCTCTTTCCCAGTGACTACTTTTAAAGCCCTGATGATGTTGGGTGGGCCCAACGAAAGCTCGGCTCATTAAATTTTTTACTATTTATTACTTTCCTCTTGGTGATCGATATTTATTGGTTTTATCATGGATTTACCCAAGAGTTGAATTTTTAGCTTTATAACTTGTCTATGTATGTATGTATGTATATATATATACATACATACATACATACACACACACACACATATACACATACATACACACACAAATACCTATAATAAAGGTAAAAAGGATATATGTAGTGTTATCTTCATTTTAGATATCAAACGGGTTTTGTGGCTCCCAGTGTTTTGTTTTCGGTGGGAAACGGATCCAAGTGTCCAGGTTTTGAGTTGCCTACCCCTGACCTAGTTATCACACATGAACATGTGTTGTGTATAATTTTCTAAATCTGCTGCTTGAAAAATACAAGTGTGAATTGTATAATTGCCAATCCAATTTTATAAACCAATGTATTCTGTAAAAGATGCCAAATAAAATAGTGGTGAGACATTTCTGACCTGCGGACAATTTAAATGTAGTCAGTCCTATACATATTGCTGATAGTATCTTAATCAGTTCAGAAGAATTTAGTTCTGTGTAAGTATGTGTAGAATTGTCCCAGGTTTTACTCATTCATGCCATTGTACAGTTCAAAAAAAGACACATTTTTTTTCAGAATATTCATTTTCAGATCTCCAAGATAGCTGAAAATTTGGTTTTGGCCAATATTTGTATTTGATTCAATGATCGCATATTCACTATTAAATGAAATATGTTGTTTCTACAACCACACATCAATTATCAAAGATTTGAAAAAAATCAAGAAGACTAAATAAGGCATTGAATAGCTTTATTGAAATTTTTATAAATAAAACATGCGCATTTCAAATGTAAACCCAAGTGAACTCAAGTGCAGACAATTTTCAACCTCTGTCATGCAGGAGGCTAGCTTACATTGAAAAAAAAGCAGCTTTAAAATATCAGGATTAAACACCAGCTTTTAATATCAAAGTATAAAGCGAAGCCATGTCCACAAACCAAATTTTATTCTGGTCAAATGCAATTTTAAATTTTTAAATGCTAACATAAATAAATAATTTACCAAAATGTGCACTCACAGAGTGAACTTTATTTACAATACACAATTTATAACCTATTGTATTTGCTTAGTTCAAGTGAAGATCATACTTTTTGCTTTAACAGTGGTGGGATCTTAGGTAGTAGATATGTGAAGTGTGCCTCCACAGGTAGAGAGTTTCTGTCAAAGACAGTATTGTATATGGTTCAACAATACTTTTCTTCAACTATCAAAGGGAAAATGGCAAACAAAAAAGTTTCGAATGGTCACACTTATTTTTGGCATCCCATACTCTTTCAACACGATTAAAACCCAATTCAAGGTATGTATACTTTATCTACTTACTGTACAGGTTCTGACTCTTGAACATGCAAATGCCAATTCTTCTATATTAAGTAAAGTTACCTTTTGAGATAAGATGTAAGGCTATGGTGATTCACCAATGCACATGAAAAATTAGCAGACCTACCTTTGAACCAGTTGCCCATTAACAAATTTGAAGGCAAGTTATATGGAAAAGTCATCTAAGCTTGATGCACAGTCATTACTATGAATACAGTATACTATTAAAAATTGGAATCTATTACACTGTATGTAGTTTGTAAACTGTCAAACTACTAAAAATGGGGAGGAAGGACTTACAGCACAGTTAAAATTTTTGGACTGACACCAGATTAAAGTTACGCACATCTTATAAACAAGATAACAGGAATTATGTTTACAAAGTAGATCCAACAAGCAATGAGGGATACTTACAGTACATTTAATTGAAAAATTCAATTCCTTAATGCAGCATGAAATCCAGAACCTGTTCCACAGCAGCAGTAAGATGAACATAATATTCTGGAAGATTACTTTTATTACAAAAGGTTAAAACACCTTTTCCAAGTCATTTTATCATGATTAAGTTTCTTTTCAATCAACATTTGAGGGAGATACTTGAAAATCTGACATTCCAAGAATGCTGCTGCATTGTGTTGAATATACTAGTCAATTTTTTGTTACTGGTCTAAGGACACATCCATTGAAAAACAGAGGTTCTGCAGTAATATTCCTGGGGTATTGAGACAAAAAAACAAATCCACAAATTGTCAATATTATTTTGTATCCAAAACAAAGAAACTGTAATTCATCCAGATTGCAGCAGAAATTGCAAAGGGGTTTATTTTTATTTCCTATATAGCTTGTGAATACAAGTTTGCAAAGATATTAGAGACACATTCTAATGTTTTCATTGTGTTTCACTTCAGGTAATGCACAAGTTAAAATATAACAAGGATTTACATTCTGTCATCTGAAATTTCCCATCTCAGATTTTATTTTTAATTTGGTGGATAATTTCATTTTTTTAATCGAGAGCTCCCATCAGGAAGTTCTTCTCTGTATGGCTTCTAGTTCTTCGATTAATTAGTGTGCATACAATTTTCATTCTCTATATCATTGTCATTCTCATTACTGTCTTCATCACTCTCTAATGGAATGCCTGTAGCAGCAGAAGCACCTTTAGTTTCCCGATCAAGAGGGAAAAAACCAGTTCCACTGATTGTGTCCTGTCTTTGATAGAAGAGCACATAGGCTGCTTTGGACTGCAAAACAAAGGGAAAAATGTTAATTACCAAAGTTAAACTCTCCATTTTAATTCTTCAAGTTTCAATTTTATTCTAGTAAAATATATTCAGATTAAGGACAACACAATTCATTCTATTATTTTCACACATAAATAACTAGGCACTGCCTTTGACAAATAGTTATACTGATACTGCATTTAATTCCTAGGGCTTTAGTAATGGTCAGATGTTTGCATAAGGATAATACATGCAGAAGTAGCCCATCACAAGGCATAAATAAAAACTGACCATGAGAGAGATGAATAAAAAAAATTATGGGGAAATATATCAGGAAGACGGGATTAAGATGAGATTTAATAGTTTGTTCAATTACCCACGCTTAACATTTTCTGTTAAAACAAATAGCGGTCCTTATAAAGGTTATACATATTTCTATGTATAGAGTATATTGTGAATTTTTATATGATGGCAAAGAATTTTATCTATACAAAACAATGCTGTCTTGTCTTATCTGACATTCAATTGTTATTTTATTTTGAATAAATATGCTACCCAATTAATTAAATTTGATCACATAGAACTAACTAGAGCAGGGAGATGAAGTTATTAAACTAACTTGGGGTGGTGGAACTAGATGAGAGCCTTTTCAACAATAACCTTAAATACATTAGCACTATATATTGCTCATTGAAAAAAAGACTAAAAAATCTTGTTTGGGCATAAGCTAAAAGCAACTGAAAAGCAACTCTTTTTTCCTACTTCTGCCAATAACATTTTAAAATAAGACTTGGAGAACATTAAGTCCTAGAAAAGGATGATTTTTGCATATTTGTTTTTAAAAATCTACCTATGGTGGAGCTAGCAGAGAAGCATTTAAAAGGCTGAACATTTTGGGACATGTTACATGCAGTGCTACTGATCCTTCCCATCAGTAACAAAAATTGATTCTTCTCAACTCTCTAGGACAGTGATGGCAAGCCTTTTTGGCTTGGTGTGTCAAAAATTTGGAAAATGCCTAACTTGACTCTTCTGATGTGTCACTGCACCCACTCCCCCAAAAGACAAACAATTCTTTACATATTCATTAAAAGAAAACACAGGCCCTGGAAGCAGTGCAAGAACATCCCCCTCATGAAATTCCAGAGTGTCCAGAGATGCATGACAGCACACTCCATTTTCATGAGGCTTTCACAGCCTCCAAAAATTACACAAGAATAGGGCATGCTATCAAGACTAGTGGTTGGGTGTTGGTGAATACTGGTCACCCAAAACATTGCGGTGTATCACCTTTGACATGCATGCTGTAAGGACCCACCCCACTTTACATCTTAAGAAGACAGAACTCTTGGAATATCTCTTCCTACGGGCATCTTTATTAAGAGAAGATGGTTGCAGGCGTCCTAGACAGGATCTGAGAGGCCAACCTCTACCATTCAATGTTTTAAGTGGTTCCCAGCAGCTCCCACCCCACCGTCCTTCCAGCGATGATCCCAGGCGTTACATTTCCACCCCCTTTTTCCTCGCTGCTGGCAGAAGGGAGACTTCAGAGAGATAGTAGATGAAAGGCTGTGGCCATATTGTTATGGTCAGTCCTCTTGATACGAATCACATTCAGTCCTTTGTAGTTTAAATGAAGGAAGTGAGAGTCATAAACCTCCTTGCTCCTTGCAGGACTCTTCTCCAGCACCATAGTTCAAAGGCCTCAATTCTTTTGCGCTCAGGCTTTCTTATGGTCCAACTTTCACAGCCATACATTGCAACTGGGAAAACCATGGCCTTGACTATACATACTTTTGTTGGCAGGGTGATCTCTCTGCTTTTTAGTATGCTGTCTAGATTTCCCATAGCTTTCCTCTCCAGGAGCAAACGTCTTTTAATTTCTTGGCTGCAGTCCCCATCTGTGGTGATCTTGGAGCCCAGGAAGATAAAATCTGTCACTATCTCCATTTCTTCTCCATCTATTTGCCAGGAATTGAGAGGGCCGGATGCCATGATCTTGGTTTTCTTAATGTTGAGTTTCAAGCCAACTTTTGCACTCTCCTTCTTCACCCGCATCAAGAGGCTCTTTAGTTCCTCTTCACTTTCTGCCATTAGAGTGGTATCATCTGCATATCTTAGGTTGTTGATATTTCTCCTGGCAATCTTAATTCCAACTTTTGATTCATCTAGCCTTGCCTTTCTCAAGATGTGCTCTGCATATAAGTTAAATAGGCAGGGTGACAGAATACAGCCTTGCCAGACTCCTTTCCCAATTTTGAACCAATCAGTGGTTCCGTGTCCAGTTCTCACTGTTGCTTCTTGACCCGCATATACATTTCTCAAGAGACAAATAAGATGGTCTGGTACTCCCATCTCTTTAAGAACTTGCCACAATTTGTTGTAATCCACACAATCAAAGGATTTAGCATGGTCAATGAAGCAAGTAGATGTTTTTCTGGAACTCCCTAGCTTTCTCCCTGATCCAGCGTATGTTGGCAATTTGATCTCTAGTTCCTCTGCCTCTTCAAAATCCTGCCTGTACTTCTGAAAGTTCTCGATCCACATACTGCTGGAGTCTAGCTTATACGATTTTAAGCATAACTTTACTTGCATGTGAAATGAGTGCAATGGTGCGATAGTTTGAACATTCTTTGGCATTGCCTTTCTTTGGAATTGGAATGTAAACTGACCTTTTCCAATCCTATGGCCACTGTTGAGTTTTCCAAATTTGCTGGCAAATTGAGTGTAGCACTTTTACTGCATCGTCTTTTAAGATTTTGAATAGCTCAGCTGGAATACTGTCACCTCCACTAGCTTTGTTGTTGCTCAGCTTTCCTAAGGCCCATTTCACTTCACATTCTAGGATGTCTGGCTCGAGGTCAATGACCATCCCATCGTGGTTATCAGGGATCTAATCTCGTTCTTGTATAGTTCTTCTGTGTAATTTTGCCACCTCTTCTTAATCTCTTCTGCCTCTGTTAGGTCCCTGCCATTTTGGTCCTTTATCATGCCCATCTTTGCATGAAACGTTCCCTTCATATCTCCAATTTTCTTGAAGAGATCTCTGGTTCTCCCTATTCTATTGTTTTCTTCTATTTCTTTGCACTGTTCATTTNGTCACCTCTACTGTATATTCATCAGGGATATGATTTAGTTCATACCTGAGTGGCCTAGTGTTTTTCCCTACTTTCTTCAATTTAAGCCTAAATTTTGCAACGAGAAGCTCATGATCTGAGCCACAGTCAGCTCCTGGTCTTGTTTTTACTGACTGTATAGAGCTTCTCCATCTTTGGCTGCAGAGCACATGGTCAATCTGATTTCTGTGTTGACCGTCTGGTGATGTCCAGGTGTAGAGTCGTCTCTTGGGTTGTTGGAAGAGAGTGTTTGCTATGGCCATCGTATTCTCTTGACAAAATTCTATCAGACTGTGCTCTGCTTCATTTTGTACACCAAGGTCAAACTTGCCTGTTATTCCGGTTATCTTTTGGTTTCCAACTTTAGCATTCCAATCCCCCGTGATGATAAGGACATCGTTTTTTGGTGTTGATTCTATAAGGTGCTGTAGGGCTTCATAGAACCGGTCAATTTCACCCTCTTCAGCACCAGTGGTTGGGGCATAGACTTGGATTACTGTGATATTGAATGGTTTGCTTTGGATTTGCACTGAGATCCTTCTGTCATTTTGGGGATTGTATCCCAGTATTGCTTTTCTTACTCTTTTATTGATTATGAAGGCTACTCCATTTCTTCTGAGGAATTCTTGCCTGCAGTAGTATACCTGATGGTCCTCTGAATTAAATTCACCCATTCCTGTCCATTTTAGTTCGCTGATTCCTAAGATGTCGATGTTCAGTCTTGTCATCTCTTGTTTGACCACGTCCAGTTTGCCTTGATTCATGGATCTTACATTCTAGGTTCCTATGGAGAAAAGATCTTTACAGCATCAGACTTTCCTTTCACCACCAGATGCATCCACAGCTGAGTGTCCTTTTGGCTTTGGACCAGTTGCTTCACTCTTTCTGGTGCTACTAGTACTAGCCCTCTGCTCTTCCCCAGTAGCATATTGGACACCTTCCAACCTGAGGGGCTCATCTTCCAGCGTCATATCTTTTTGCCTTTTGGTACTGTCCATGGGGTTTTCATGGCAAAGATACTGGAGTGGGTTGCCATTTCCTTCTCCAGTGGATCACATTTTGTCAGAACTCTCTGCTATGACCTGTCTGTCTTGGGTGGCCCTGCATGGCATAGCTCATAGTTCATTGAGTTATGCAAGCCCCCTCACCACAACAAGGCAGTAATCCATGAAAGAGAAATTTATTGCTAACATTTGATAAAGAATGAAATCTAAAAATGGAATCTTTATGCTGCATTGCTTTCTTAAATATTAACCAGATTATTCTGGTTTTCTGGCTGAAATTGTCAAGATTCATTTACAGCATTTATTAATGGTGCTTTGGATTTGGATTTCCAGATTGGCTGCATGAACCACAATACATGCATAAAGTTTTATATTATCATAATATGTTTTATAGCATGGTAAATATTACTTTTAACTGATTATATAAGCAAGTCAGTCTTGGATCTTGTTCCTGTGCAATAGTGCTATCTTGGTTTTGGAAACCGATACTTGCCACAATTTGTTCTTCTGATGCAGTCGACACACTGCTATCATCAAAGTAGTACCATTTCCCATCATCTTTATTTTTTGCAAAAGCAGTATCTAGAATAAGAAAAATCACTTTACTGAAAATGCTGGTAACTGAGCCATAATAAAGATAAAGTCATACATATAAAATACATTACTTACAATGCCCTCCTCCCATGCCTCCATAATGATTTGACACTGCAATCAAATTATAGCGACAAGGTCCAGCATTTGGATTAATTAGGAATTCAGACATATCCAAATCACTATTTTGAAGAAAAGATCAAACTGGATTAGTTTTCAAAAACTGTATATTAGTAGTTATAATTTCCTTCAATAAAGTCAATGAAGCCACTGCTTTAGTTTCTAAAGCAAAGCAATAAATGAATCACACTAAAAATATAGGAGGGTGAAGATTTTTTTTAAAAAAACTACAATAATTTATCAACAGATATGATTTCTAAATAGTTTAGTGTGTCACACTTGTAAAAGGTGAAGTTAAAATGTTTAACTTTAATGTTAGTGACAACCAATCTCATATCCTGTATGAGGAAAGAACATATACATTTGTTTTGTACTTCTTGAAGGAAACAGAATATAAATGTACTAAATAAAGTGATCCTTTTTTATTTGGCTTCTAAATGTATTCATTCATTCACTCATTCTGTCAGCTATTAGTATGCTGCTTCAATCAAATAAGCTTAATTCATAAGCATGTTCAGATTATGTTCAGAAGCGTTTTTCTTTCAGGTAAGAAAGAAAGGTTTCTTAGTTTGATCTACCCCATAAAGCTGACATATAATTGAAAATAAATGAATAATTCTATACAGTTGTATGTAGGATCAATTTTTGTCTACATATGGAATTACATGGAGTGATTACTAAATGTAAGGAAATATATCACATTTAGTTAAAACACTGGAGAGCAAGCAGTTTTTTGGCTGAAAAAGGCAACACAATATTATTCAAATTAAAGTGGACTAATTTTGTCTATATAATAAATGAACTTGTATGTGACTTATGTTTCAGAAAATATTCTCTGACATATCAATATAACAAATCTGTACCCAATGGCCTATGCCTTATCTTCTTCCTCTTATTTTAGAATTTTTTTTTCATTAGATACATGGGTTCATTTTCAGGCAACTATAACCTAAAGTATTGTTCCAGATGTAACAAATACACTTCCATAATTTAGTTACATAAGTATGTATATTCATCAAAATAATAAATATTATAGAATATATTATACTGGTCTAGGCTTTCACAGCTGGCATCAATGAAGCAGTGATGAGCTTTTGGGCTAAATGGCCATGGTCAAGACAAAAGAAATCAAGGCCATGGCCATTCAGCCTGAAATCTTATCACTGATTCATTATATAATATTATAAATATTCTTGCAAACATGTAGAATAAATGTTTGTAAAAGTATACCAAGGATATCAACAATAAACACAAAAGCTATCCATTTTTGATATGGTTCTCACTTTATTGGGAAGTCAACCAATGTATCCAATTTATCTCTCATGTATCTGCTATAAGAAAAACGTTTTAGATGCACCACCAGTACTGGTGGTAGCGACCACAAATCTAGTTTCTTGGTAGCTTGCTGGTGTTCTTTACAGTTTGGGCAATACCTAGAGAGACCAAAAAATCTTGTTAAAGACTTATTTTACAATTAAGTGAAGTATATGGCAAGAAAAATATGAAGATAAACTTTTCATACTATGCTTAATTTATTAAATTCTTGTTACAAATTAAAACCTTAGAGAGATATAATTTATCTGTTTTCCTTGAAACTTGTGGAGACATACTGTCAGTCCTATTATGCAAATAGTAAACAAACTACTATTGTTCAAATATATATCCTTTTTTCCCCTTCTAGTCTTAAAGTGTATCCACAAAAAAGGGAGACACAGGGGGCTTGACTACTTCTTTTGGGCAAGAGATGAAGGAGGGAGGGATCTGTCTGCCTAGCTTAACGTGAGGTGCTTTCCACCTGCAACCCAGAATGAGAGTGGGGTGGCTAGCGGGAGTAAGGAGGCCAGAGGCCGGGTTGCTTATGTGAGGAGAAATAAAGGAATTGCCCGAGATACAGGTGATGAATGCTAGCCAGAAGTGCCAGATCTTAGGTTGTATTTATCTCACAACGTTTTGCGATTTTGCTTTCCAGCGATACAATATGTCTGGTATTATATGTTTCAGAACTTGCTTGTCACCTTTGCTGTCCAACGAATGTACAGGAGTCTTCTCCAACGCCATAGCTCAAATGAGTCAATTTCCCTCCTGTCTAGTTTTTTTATTGTCTTATTCTAGCAACTGCAGCTAGCTGTGGGAAAAGAATAATGTGAACTTCAGATAGTCCTCAACTTATGTTCACAATTTGGACCAGAATCTCAAATGTTGAGTGGAGTGGTCATTAAGCAAGACACCACATGACCAGTTCAGTCAATGACCACAATCCCAGGATTCCTGATTACAGCTGTTAAGCAATCTCATGGGTTGTTAAGCAAATAAAGCCCCAGTGTGGGGGTGCCTCAGGAGTATGAGGGAGACCTGGCACAAACTGTGTGCAAGTTGTGGGAGTGCTGCAGTTTTATTTGAGTGCAGGAAGGCAGGGGGGAAAAGCCGGTCATTTCCAGATTAGCCCCAGGCTGACCCAGCAATGCAGCAAAAAGGCACTGTGCCCTGGGAAGTGCCAAATGCCCAAGAAGCTCCAAGAGCATGGTGTGAAGCAGCTCCCCCTCCCCCCAACGAAGGGCAAAATGCCAGGGAAGCCCCACCTGCCCCAGCCCAGATTTACTCCAGGGCAGGAAGGAGAAGGCAGGAAGCAGGTAGGCCTCGGGTATGTGGCAGCCATTAAAACCACTCCAATCTGACTCTTTCCCCATGCATGGTTATGGTAATTGAAATACTCCTGCCAGCAACTTCTTTAATAGACATTGTGGCTTGCACCAGCTTTTGCCAGTCCCCACCTGCATCAGCCCTGATGACTGGAATCCTACCGGGGGCAGGGCAAACCTGACCTGGCAATGGAAGGAAGGACATAGATGAGGATAGATAGGTAAGTGAAGAAGTTGCATTTGATCTTTTTAACATCAATTGTTAATTTGACATTTCAATTCAGCAGAGTGGTTATGAGCTTGATCTTTCTGATAGTCAGGAAGTAGACAATTTTTACCACTTTCTTCTTTAATCTTTTTTGATCAGATATTTCAGATATGTCATCAGCATTTCAAAAGTTTGATGTTTTTTCCTCCAATCTTTCCTCTGATTTTTTATTCTTCAAGTTCCTGCTTCCTTATGAACATTGCAGCATACAGGTTGAATAAGAAAGGTGAAAGAATGCAACCTTGCCACCCTCCTTTCTGTATCTTGAACCAATCAAGGTCTCCATATGGTGTTTGCACAGTGGCTTTCTGATTTGTGTACATCGTCCACACCAATTTCAGCATGTGTATTGATATCCCCAAATCTTCCAGGGCTCTTCACAACTTTAATTACTGATACCATTAAAGGCTTTTTTGTAGTCAATAAAGCAGATGTAGATGTTCTTTAAATATTGAGATTTTCTTTCCCATTATCCAGCATAGATTTGCAATATTTGTAAGTGCCACAACTCCTTCTGAAGCCAACCTGAACATGTTAATTCTGTTTCGATGGTGGCGCCAGATATTATTGTATTAGCTTCAGGGGAATCTTACTAGCATGAGGGATAAGGGCAATTGTGCAATAATTAGAGCATTCCTATTCCAAATTGATATACTATCACCTATAACATGGTTATTTGTATTTATATAACATGGTTACTTGTATTTATAATTATAATTAGATTTTATACATATTTTATACACATATTGTTTTGAATTTATTGTGAGAAAAACAGTGGTAGCCCAGCCTCATACACAAATGCTTTTATTACTGTCATTGTGAGAGGACCAGATAACCCATTTGGAGATCCCATAACAAGAGACAGCTATATGCATACACACATGTGAATAAATATCTGTCATTTACTCCCATAAATTACAGACTAGTATTTGGAGCTACTGAAGTTTACAGATAAAATTTCTTATATTAGTGTACAATTATATCGGCATGGAATTTATAGGATAAGTATATGTTGAAATGTTTTGCAACCCCCTTTCTACAAGTTTCTGCAATAAATAGTCCTCTCTTTGACCTAGTTTATTACTGCCAATATGTTAATTTCTAGTTTGGTAGAATTATAAATCTAGGATTTTGCTAGTATTTTTTCTACACATTAAAAAATAAGAAAAAGAAAGTGAGTTATGTACATGTAATAATTACTTTTTAGTAAATATAGGTCTGGTTAAATAACTATAGCTCTTGCAGTTTAGAAAAAAGGTGATTCTTTAGGAAGCTGTTGACATGTACTGTAAAGATATCCACATCATATCTGCCCTTTGAAACAAAACACCACACACTCTATTCTACAATGTATATTAAGCTTAGAAACTATTAGTAAACTATCAGAAATCTCACAGAAAAGTGAAAAATAAATTCCATAATGTGAGAAATCATTTCAGTATAGAAGTAGTATTTTGCTCTTACCATGGATCTTCAGCACCCAACTTTTCCTTAGTTGTAAATAACTCAATGCAATCTTTTAATTTTACAAATGGTTTTTTTGGAGGTCTATATTCCACACTTTCATGTTTTTCAAAATCCTAAAGAGAAGTATTTCTTGAGTTAAAAGAACAAATGAAACAAAATTCATTTTAGTGATTTTTGTCTTTCTGTAAAAAAAGGGCTATATGTTTACTAATATGGGAAAATATGCCAAATTGGAAATACAACTCTGCTAGTTTTAATCTATGTGGAAGTCTTTGAAAAAAAGACATTGTCCATGAGTGCAAGTGTTATTTTGCCATGTTCCAGTTTCATCTAATTTTGTGGAGGGAAATTTGGACAAGTTATGAAATGGGATGAAAGGAGGATAATTCAATTCATTTTATACCATTTCTTCAGAAAGGGAGTTTATTATGACAGCAAACATGCAGATGAATTCTTTTATGTTAAACCCCACAATGATCATGTAGACTTTCATTTGTGCCTCAGGTGACCTCTTCTACATTTTGTTCCATGTCTATCTTGGCACAGAGAAAATGAATCTGATTTGAAAACAGCAACTATTCTACTGGTAAACTCTTTGATAAAACATTTCATTTTTAAAAATTTGGCAGTCAGCTGACAGTAAATACTGCCCTTCCTTCCTGAATGTATCTAGTCAATTTTTACAATAAAAAAATAGTTTTCTTCCATGATAAGCTGACTACACATAATTTGGAAAGATCAAATGGATTACTCTAATTAACCACTTTCAAACAAAATGGCAAATATTTAAGTAATGGAACAACTTTTTTCTCTTTATTAAATATCACGTACCTCGGCAGCATTTTCATCAAAGTATCTCTTCTTGAATTCAGGGTCCCAATCCAAAGCCAAGAAAGATCTCTCTAAAAAGAAAAAGATAATGCAAGAATTTGAAATTATGCATTAATTTCAATTAAGGAAATACACTTCTGATTACCAATCATATAATATTGAACTACAACTCTAAACTTCAGAAAATCATAACTATTTCTATTTAATTTCAACTTTTAAATAAAAATATATATGAACTGTATTTTGCAGTGCCATGGAGATCAACTACCAAAAGTTATTAGAATTTTACAAAGTGCCCAAATGATAAGAAATTTTTTTTGAACACACATATATATAAAACACATTTTAGAATCTTACTCAGTTGAAACAAAATACACATTAGTCTTACAGGACAAGTAAGGCAAGACTGATATACCTTACTCCACTCTCTAACCTGCCTGTTGATATTTCAAGTACCTTTCTTTCTCTAGCTTCCCAGCAGTGTGCTTAGTTTTTCACACTTACCTCACCCCACCACAAATAATCTGCTTGGAATATATGTTTCAGTCCAGATATGCATCACCTGGAACTGGCTGTTCTGTGCACTATTATGAGGAAGGTTGCAAAGGCTTGATGACAACTACAGAGAAATCTAGAAGCAGCAGCCTTGGGCACAGACGTTCATGGTGTTGGGGCCCACTTCAATACCTCATCCCAAGAAAGCAGAACTCATGGAAGCGGGTTCTTCCAATAGGAACTTTTATTAGGAGAAGCTGATATCAGGCATAGATAGGATCTGAGGTTTTCCTGCTCAGATCGAAAGGTAAAAGTGTCCCAAGCAAAACCCCACCCATAGTTCATCTGGTCAGTTCAAATGGTCCAATCCCCAGGTCTTAGGTCCCTCGTGGGAACAGGGAAATAACATCAGTCCGTCTCTGTTTTTTTTCTGCAATGTTTAGGCGGTTTTTCGCACCTTCTCTGGAGCACGGAGATAACGCAGTCGCTGGAGGTTGCATTCCATTCTTTCCCTCCCTTTGCTAGTTCACAGTAAGGAATGGGAAAGTTCAGAAGAAATATTGCAGGAAAGCAAAGTGTTACTTTGTAGTGATAGAGGAAGTCAAGGCAATAACCCTCAAGCACACACACCCTCCCCCCTAGGAGTATGGCAGAACCCAGGATGAGAGGAGAGTGAGATTCGGGTCAGGATGAAAGAGGAAGAAATAGTAAATGAGGGAGGGGAAATAAAAGGATTTGGGGATCTATCGATATGGGTTCGGACATCCTGCCTCCATTTAAAAAAAGAGAGATCCACCTGTGGAGAGATAAAGATAAATGCACATAGATTAGTCGGGTTTGTTCGGGTATTCTGTGTGAAATTTAACAACTTTGGAGCGTTAATGTGACGTTTGTGGACCCACTCATTTTGAGACAATGGGAGATGTTTCCATACTACTAGGTATTGGGCGAACCGTGATATTTCCTTGAATCTAGAATGTCTTTTATTTCAAAATGTTGTTCTCCCTCTACAATGATGGGAGGGGGAGGTGGAGCAACAGCTGGTCTTAAAGGTGACTGTTGCTCTCGCTTTAGGTGGCTGCAATGGAAAATGGGGTGGATTTGCCTTAAGTGATTTTGGGAGCTTCAATTCCACCGTTACTGGATTTATGATTCTAATGATGGGGAATGGTCCTACATATTTTGGCCCTAGCTTCTTTGACGGTTGTAGGAATTTTAGGTATTTGGTTGATAAATAGACCATTTCCCCTATTTTGAAGGCTCTGGCTTGGTCCTTTTCTTGTCGGCCTGTGCTTTGTAAGCCTGCCTAGCGTCGTCTAGCGTTTTTCTAACTACGGGCCAGATATTTCTTAACTGAGCGATCCACTCCTTCAGGGATGGGATAGCTGGTTCATTGGGTGTTAGTTCTGGCATGGGGTTGAAACTCTGTCCGGTAGCTACTTGGAAAGGGGTGTAGCCGGTGCTGGAGTGAACAGCGTTGTTGTAGGCAACATCTGTGAACGGCAGTCCAGTTTATCTGTTGGTAATTAATAAAGCATCTTACATATTGTTCAAGTACTGAGTTTGAACATTCCATCCCACCATTTGTCTATGGATGATCATTAGATGACAGTCCCTGGGTGGTCCCCAAAAGGGACAGGAATTCCTTCCAGAATTCTGATGTGAATTGCACCCCCATCTGATATGAAGCGCTGAGGTGCCCCATGTAGTATGTAGATATGTTGGACAAACAGCTTTGCTAAAGTTTTTGCGGTTGGGATCTTTGAGCAAGGTATGAAATGTACCTGCTTGGAAAACAGGTCAGTCACCACCCAAATAACTGTATTTCCACTGCTTTCTGGCAACTCCACTATAAAATCCATGGAGATTGAGGGGGCTTGCTACTGGCTGCAACAGCCCTGAGGACTTTCCTTGCAGTCTTTTTGCCACTGCACAAGTTGGACAGCTGGCTACATAGCTTTCAAGGTCCTTTTTGAGAGATGGCCACCAAAATTGCCTTTTGACTAGATGAAATGTTTTCACGAAACCAAAATGGCCCGCTGATTTTGGGTCATGGCATAGCTGCATAAATGTGAGTCTTTGGCTTTTTGGTATGTATAATTTTTCCCCCACCCAGGGTAATGCATCGATGATGGTGCGTAGGTTTTTGTGACTTAGGAACCACTCATCAGTTTCTAAAGCTTTTCTGAATTCAATCCCGGCTTGGCTAGCTAATGGCTTTTTCAATTTCAGTTGTGCCCAGTTGTGCTAGTTGCTTTTCAGGCATGAGGGGTTTTGTTACACTAGGTTTGGTGCTGTTATATTGAGGCATGCGGGACAGGGCATCGGCTAGAAAATTCTTCCCCCCGGCAGATGTTTGATTGTGAAATTAAACCAGTGGAAATGTTGAGACCACCGGGCTTGCTTAGGGGTGAGCATCCTGGGTGCTTTTAATGCTTCCAGGTTCTTATGGTCAGTCCAGACTTGGAAGGGGATCTTGTTCCCTTCGAGGAAATGTCGCCAGGTGAGGAGCCCCCACCTCACCTCTGTCTCAGTGAGTTTTCGGGAGGTGTATGCACAGGGTTGTAATGTCCCATTCGTTCTCCTGCAACAGCACAGCCCCTACAGCCACATCACTGGCATCCACTTGCAGTACAAAAGGCTTATCTGGGTCAGGATGTCTCAGGACGGGTTCAGCTGAAAAAGGTATTTTTAGTCTCTCAAAAGCGGCTTGACATTCCACCGTCCATTTTAGCAGTTGGCAAGGTTTCGGTTTGTCTACCCCTTTGGTTTTTAGTAGATTTAGTAGCACAGCTATTTGGGTAAATGAGGGGAAGAATTGGCGGTAGAAATTAGTGAACCCCAGGAAGCTTTGTAGTTGCTTTCTTGTGCAAGGTGGTGCCCATTCCAGCATCGCCCAAACCTTTTCAGGGTCCATTTCTATGCCCTCGGGAGAGATTCAGTATCCTAGGTAGTCTATCTTTTCTTTGTGGAATTCACACTTTGATAGTTTGGCACAGACGTGAGCGGCCCACAGTTTCTTTAGAACGGCTCTAACTAGTTCCACATGTTCCTCCTTGGTTTCCGTGAAAATGAGGATGTCATCCAGGTAAACCAGGACCCCCTTGTACAGGTGCTCCCGTAGTACATCATTTATCAACTGCATGAAAACTGCCGGTGCTCCTTGCAGTCTGAAGGGTAGGACCCTGAATTGGTAGCATCCCGTGGGGCAATTAAAGGCAGTTTTCCACTCGTCTCCTTCTTTGATTCTAATGCGGTAGTACGCCTCCTGCAAATCTAGTTTAGTGAAGATCTTCTCTTTTGAGAGGTGGGATAACATGTCCTTTGTTAGTGATAGGGGGTATAGATTGCTTTCGCTTATGGCGTTCAAGGCCCTATAGTCTACACACAGATGAAGAGTTCTGTCCTTCTTTTCTCTAAACAGGACTGGCACAGCCACTTTTGGTAATGCGGGTTGAATGAAACCTCTCTCTAGGTTTTTATCTATGAACTTCTGCATCTCTTGTAGCTTCACTGGGCTCATGGAGTACAGTCTGGGTTTTGGGAGTTTTGCTCCGGGTTTAATCTGTGGGTCGGTAATTCGTCCGATCTCTCCTCACTGAATACTTCAGCGAGGTTCCTGTATTCTTCAGGTATCTCGGGTAATTCCTTCTCCTCTCTCACTGCTGCTTTCTTGGCCAAGGGTTTGGGCAGGCCCCTCTGGGGTGACAGGGTTTTCCGTTCTCCCTTTGGGAATCTGAGCTCCGCTGTCCACCAGTCCACCCTAGGGTTCCATTTTGCTAGCCATGCCATGCCCAGAATTAGGGGGCATTCCATGCCTGGGGTCACCACGAATGTTATAGTCTCTATGTGGTCCCCCAATGTGAGTTGGACTTGTAACGTGACTAGGGTAGCCAGCATCCCCTCTTCTATGGACCCATCTAATTGACTGAAAGAAATTGTTTTTTTCAGCCTCCTCACCAGAATGCCCAGGTTTCCTACTAGCGTTGGGCTGATGAGGCAATGCGTGCACCCAGAGTCAGTGCCCTCACTTCTATAGCTTCGGGCATGGAGGGGACTAGTATGGTTACTGTCCAGGTGAAGGGTGCGATGGGCCCACTTACCAGGGGTTCGTCCTCGGAGTTGTCGTCTGAAGAGTTGGATGCTCTTGCAGTGTAGGCCGAAGTTCCCTTCCCTCATTGGGCGGTAGGGGGGAACTCAACGGTTTCGGTGCCTTTCAAGACAGGTTCTCGGGGCTTGGCTGGTGATCTTCCAGACTTCCCGGTTGAGCTCCGGTCCGGCTTCTCAAGTGGGGTGCGTGAACGGCAGTCTGCGGCGTGGTATCCTTCTTTTCCGCATCTGAAACAGCCAGTGTTTGCGGTGGGTTGTTGCTTCGCAGTCTCGCGGTGTTGCCCAGGTGGTGGTTTTCCCCAGGGTTTTCCTCTGCTGTGTCTCTTGTCCAGGTCAATTTCAGCTTCTTTGGCAGGATGTACCAATCATGCAGTTGGTGCAGGTCTCCCCAAGGAAGGCAGGCATTGTAGAGATCGTAGTTCAGGCCATCCTTGAAATGGCTGAGCAAGAAGTCTTCTGGCCAGCTCAGCTTGCTAGCAATGATTCAGAACTCCTGGATGTATTCGGCCAGCGGGTGTCTGCCCTGCTTCACTGTCTTTATTCTTTCCCGGGCCTTCCAATCCACCAGCGGGTCCTCGAACCTGCGTCTGAGGGAGAACGTGAACTGGTTGAAGTTCATCAGCTGTGGTGCACCAGAGTCATACAGGTCCACTACCCAGTCGGCAGCAATGTCGCCTAGAGCCGCCTGCACGATGCGGATTCTGGCACAGTCAGTGGGAATGTCTTGGCTGTATTCCTCCATATAACTGAGGACCTGGGTCAGAAAAAATCCCAGGCATCGCAGCTCCCCACGAAACTTCACATCCAGTGGTGGGAATTTCTGGATAGACTGCTGCCTTTTCTTCCTCTTGTGGCATCTTCCCTCTCAGTCTTCAGCTGAGGCGCGTCGGGGGATAGGGGCTGCTGCAGCGACCACAACGGTTTTGGTTGCTTCGCTGGACGTGCCTGGGACCTCAGCTTCGGACTTGCCCTCGGTATCTTTCTTGCTGCAACCCAATCGAATGGTTCTGGCACATGGGTCGGGCCTCTCCTCCTTGAGGAAGTTGAAAGCCGTCTTCATTATGTCGATCGCTTGCTCCAGCATTCAGCTCGGATGTCCGGGGCGATCTCCCTTGTCTTCACTGAGGTGAAGGGACTTCTCCATCTCCAGCTTCCACCCTGGTTGATGGCTACCCTGATGGAGAGTCATCTTCCTCAACTTCTTCTCCCAGTCGTCCTTCTTCCCGACACCCATCGACCACTGAGGCTTGTGGCTGCGCACCTCCACTACCTCTTCTTCCGATGTGTAGGAAGGTTCGGACCTGGACGATTGGTAGGTCTCTGACCGGCAGGGGGGTTCCCCCTTCGCAGTGGATTCTTCCTTCCCTGCTCCTGTAACCAACATGGATAATTTTGCAAAGTCCCCTGGTAAGGGTCTTCCTTCTGGGCTGACTGTTACTGCAGATCCTGTCTAATGTCGGGTTCCACTTCAATACCTCATCCCAAGAAAGCAGAATTCATGGAAGTGGGTTCTTCCAAAAGGAACTTTTATTAGGAGAAGCTGATAGCAGGCATACTAGACAGGAGGCAGAACCCAGGATGAGAGGAGAGTGAGATTCGGGTCAGGATGAAAGAGGAAGAAATAGTAAATGAGGGAGGGGGAATAAAAGGATTTGGGGATCTATCGATATGGGTTCTGACACATGGTTAACTTGTGATGGAACTGTAAGAATCCATTTCTTTCTGGACCACTCAGCAACTTTTGATACTATCAATCACAATATCCTTTGAGGCTTTGAGAAGCCACTGTATTATGATTATTTTCCTACTGTTTGAGTGGGTGGGTCTAGTTTGTGGCTATTGCAGTGAAGAAATATGGCCGACAGGTGCTCTATTATGGAATGCCCTATCCTGTGTAACACTGTCCTATATTAAGCCACTCAAAAAAGTCATCCTGTAGTGAGGTATCTTATATATATATATATATATATATATATATATATATATATGTTTTTTGAGGTTTTCACGGGTGTTTATATGTGAGTCTTTGGTCATTCGGGTTTTCTCCCGTGTAAGATTAGAAGTATCATAGCGACGTTTCGATGAAATCACATTCATCATCATCAGGCTTGTGCTTTTAGCTTTGTGCTTCTCAGTGTAATATGAAAT
>NW_015387646.1:481679-500124 GCF_001527695.2 Protobothrops mucrosquamatus
TTCAGAACACGACCAAGTCCCCGCCCCCTCAGTTCAAACCCCACTGGCAGTTAAAAGAAAGAAACAGCAGACATTTCATATTACACTGAGAAGCACAAAGCTAAAAGCACAAGCCTGATGATGATGAATGTGATTTCATCGAAACGTCGCTATGATACTTCTAATCTTACACGGGAGAAAACCCGAATGACCAAAGACTTCCGAGATTCGAACCTGGGCTGTCTGAATGTTAAGCAGAGGCATTAGCCCCCTAGGCCACAGGTTCTTTCTCTCTTTGTTAGCTACAAGAGACAGGGGAAGAGGATGAGTGCTTTTTGCTGTCTCTTGAGTGCTGTCTCTTGTAGCTAACAAAGAGAGAAAGAACCTGTGGCCTAGGGGGCTAATGCCTCTGCTTAACATGCAGACAGCCCAGGTTCGAATCTCGTGATGTCGCAGGTGACCTGGGCCAGTCACACTCTCTCAGATTAACTCACCCTAAAAGGTTTTTGTTGTGGGGAAAATCGGAGGAAGAAGTTATATTAAGATTTGTCTACAGTCTTAGATTATTTGTAAAAATAATAAAAGGCAACATATAAATAAACAAATAACTTAAAAAGAGACTAGATGTGAGGAAATAGGCTCAGATTCAACCCAATCAAAATTGAATGGTTATTTGTTAAGAAATGTTCTTAATATTGACTCCTAATAGAGTATGTCCCTCTGTGGATAGCAAATCCTTAATTTGGGGTTCTTTTGGATTCATAGAAATGGTTGTGGATACCAAGGTCTGTGACAAATTGCAGCTGTAATCTTACTAAGAATGGGGGGTATTGAAAATAGTCGTTCATGTAAAGAAAATTGGGGTACAAGATAACTGGAGAGAAACTAACCCAGCAAAACTACAATACACATTCTATTGAACAGGTATAAATCCTGGTCTAGAATTGACATGATTAGGATGATGCCTGAATTAAGAAGCAAAATGCAGGAGATTGAGATAGAATTAGGTACACGGGCAGATCATAATCCTTTAAAGATGACATGGAAAGGAATACAAAAAAAACTAAGAAAAAGAATTTATAGAACTAGCAACAAAAGACATGGAGTTCTTCTTTAAAGAAAATAAAAAAGAAGATAAAACATTACAGAATGTATGGGTTCTTCTTTAAAAAAAATAAAAAAGAAGATACAACATTACAGAATGTATGGGTTACAGCCAAAACATATTTTAGAGGTGTAGCTATAACATATATGACAAAAAGAACAAAGAAAAAAGACAACAATATACACTGTTAAGGAGGAATTTAAAAAAATTAGAATTAGAATTACAAATAAATCCAAAAAAGAAAATACTGAAAAAACCAATGGAAATAATAAAGCATAAATTAAATTTAATGGAATCAAAAAAATTGGCTCAGTAAATTAAAAGAGCAAAACAAAACTTTTTTGAAAATGCAAATAAACCAGGAAGATGGCTAGCCTATAAACTTAAAAAACAGAAACAGAAGAAACTGATAAATCTAATTAGACGAAAAAGGCTGTTTACAATTTAAAAATGAAGAAATAAAGAAGATAATTAAAGAATACTATGAGAAATTGTATAATATAGAAGAAATTTCATGGGAGAAAAAATTCAGAAAACTTTAAAACTATGTTAAATGAAAAAATAACAATGATGGAATTGACAGAAGCTATAAGAAGACAAAAAAAATGAAAAAACACCGGGACCAGATGGGCTACCGGCAGAGTTGTATAAATGTCTATAAGATACACTAAGTATACCATTGAAAGACGTGTGTAATGAACTTTTGTTGGAGGCTAGACTACATGGACAGATACATGGAGAAATACACGGACAGAAGCAAACATTACTTAATATCAAAAGAAGACTCAGATTTGACACAGATAAAAAATTACAGACCGGTATCATTACTAAATGTGGATTATAAAATCTTTACATCAATAATAGCGGAGAGACTGAAAAGATTTTTAAATGAATGGATTTCTACCAAAGAGACAAATTAAAAATAACTTAAGAGTTATAATGGTCATATTGGAATATTATGAAATGCATCCAGGGAAACAACTGGCACTAGTATTCTTAGATGCTCAAAAAATGCTTGATAATGTTTCCTGGCAATTTATGACTCAACAGCTAAAAACAATGGACTTTGGACAAAACGTTATAAATATGATTGAAACACTATACTATAAACAAACAGCAAAAGTGATTGTAAACGGAGACTATACAGAGAACTTTGAGATAAGAAAAGGTACAAGACAAGGAGGTCCATTATCTCCATTG
The DNA here is from genome assembly GCF_001527695.2 of Protobothrops mucrosquamatus. Taxonomy (NCBI): domain Eukaryota; kingdom Metazoa; phylum Chordata; class Lepidosauria; order Squamata; family Viperidae; genus Protobothrops; species Protobothrops mucrosquamatus. The sequence continues at coordinate 483,964 of NW_015387646.1, forward strand.
TTATTTATTCTAACCTTGGAAGTTCTAAATAGAAATATTAGGCAAGATGCAGAAATTAAAGGACTAGAAGTAAAAGGTGAAACTTATAAACTGTAAGCATTTGCAGATAACTTGGTATTTATCTTACACGAACCTTTAGAGATGATTCCTAAATTATTGGAAAAGATAGAAGAGTATGGAGAGATAGCAAGACTGAAAATAAACAGAGAAAAAACTAAACTGATAGTTAAAAATCTTACAGATAAACAAACAAAAAAACCCCAAATGTCAGAAAAAAGAACTACAAATAGTCAAAAGGGTTAAATACTTGAGAATAAATTTAACAGCAAGATGTTCATAAGGAATGGTTGCTTGAATTGGGTATGTCTAGTTTAACAAAGAGAAGAACGAGGGAGGACATGATAGCAGTGTTCCAATATCTCAGGGGCTGCCACAAAGAAGAGGGAGTCAAGCTATTCTCCAAAGCACCCGAAGGCAGGACAAGAAGCAACGGATGGAAACTAATCAAGGCGAGAAGCAACCTAGAACTAAGGAGAAACTTCCTGACAGTTAGAACAATTAACCAGTGGAACAACCTGCCTCCAGAAGCAATGAATGCTCCAACACTGGAAGTTTTTAAGAAGAGACTGGACAGGCATTTGTCCGAAATGGTATAGGGTTTCCTGCCTGAGCAGGGGGTTGGACTCGATGATCTCCAAGGTCCCTTCCAACTGTATTATTATTATTATTATTATTATTATTATTATTATTATTATTATTATTATTATTATTATTATTATTATTATTATTATATTATTATTATTATTATTATAAAATTACTGAACCAAATTAAGATTAGATCTAAAAAAATGGAAAAACTTGCAATTGTCGATGTTAGGAAGAATTGCTATGGTAAAAATTAATATATTACCAAAAATATTGTTTCTATTTCAAATGATACCTATAAAATTAGAGAGAAATTTCTTTGAAGATTTAAATTCACTAGATGTCAACGCTGTGACAATGGATGCCGTTGCTCTGACACCTGAGAATCAGCAGCCATTTTTACTTTTGCTTCTAACGTGCCTTTTCTATTCTTTTAGAGAAGGGGGATGGGATGAATGCTTGAGGGTTTAGCTAGCCATAACATTGTAGAAATGTGGGAACTCAAGGACATGGTCTGATAAGATTTGGCAGGCTGAAAGGCCGGTGAGAAAAGCCAGTGTCTTGCGTTAATTGGGGAATGTGATTTATGACAGCATTTGTGGGATGGGAATTGCAACTTCTTACTTTGTATCTGGGGGGAGAGAATCTCAGTTTTGCGTTCAACTATGTGAATGCCGATATTTTGTTTCCGAATAAAATGTTCTTTAAGGAAGAATGCTTGCCTTGAAGTTCTTTTACTGGTTTCACCTATTGGAACCATGACATTAACCCAAAACTCCCATCTACATTAATATCATTGGGGTCCTGAGCTCCAGTCACCTTCCCAAAACCAGGAGGGAGGTTGACAAAGATTCAGGGAAAATCTCAGCATGGAGAGAAAAGAAGAACCCACAACCAGCACCCCAACCATAATGGCTACCTCAGCGGAGAGCAAGCCCGTGCGTTGTTGGAGAAAGTGGGTTCGGAAGTTCTGGCAGTGGGAGCGAGGCTCAAAGTGTAGGAGCTATTGTGGTCTTCGGAGTGGATCCTGCCCAGTGGAGACTCTAAGCATCCTGAGACAGCCCAACCGAAGAAGAGTTCTTCAAGAGTAGCTGAGTTGGAGATGCAAGCAGGTGCCTCACGGGAATCACGCTCTCGATCATAGAGGAGCAAAAAGATTGGCAGCCGCAGAGGATTCGGGTGACTGGAAGTACTTGTGAGCAGTCCGCAGCCCATCGGTGGAGAAGTTAATAGAAAAGTTTGAGGGGCTACAAATGGGAAGCGAGGAGGTCACCCGCTCCTTGCCTACAAATGAGCATGACAACCGTCGGGGTCGGCACCAATCTATGTGCAGAAGAAGCCCTACCCTACTGACAGAGCTCGGGCGGCCACTCTGCGTTCAGAGCCGCCAGCATTGACCTCAAGCCCAGTGGGGAGGAAGAGTCATTACCGTCACTCAAGGCGTGACAGTCCGGGCTGTTGTCGATCGTCAAGGAGTCCAGAATGCCACTTGCGATGTGACAGTCCTGGCCGTCGGAGAAGCCCTGATTGGCGTCGTTCGTCACAGTCTCCTGACAGGTATCATTGTTGCGAAAGCCCCAAACAGTGGGATCACTATGACAGCCCCGAAAGACGCTCTCACTATTGAAACCCTGACCATCACTGATACTGTCAGAGCCCTGATTGGTACCGTGAGAGCCCTGACAGTTACTACCATCGGTCAGCCCCAATTATCACCACCGTTGTCACCCGAGCCCAGGACCGGCGCGAAGGGCCAACCCAAACGTGGATGTTCCATGCGACTTAATCCAACAGGTGGGATAACTGCGCAATCTACTGGACAGACAGCAACCACTAGATGCACAGCAGTCACTGGGAGCCAGCAGCAGTTGGGTATGCAACCGCAGCTGGAGGGAACAACAGCAATTAGGCAGACTACAACCCATAATGGCGCCACCTTTTGAGGCCACTTTTGATGGTGATCCAGAGAAGTTGATTTTCTTCCTCAATCAGGTGCGTTCCCATATGAACCGAAATGCCAATTTCTACCCAGATCCAGCTGCCATGGTTGATATTGTCGCCACCAATTTAGAAGGGGAAGCATCTGAGTGGCTAAATAGCAAGCGCCTGAGCTATGCGACTTCCATCTCTTCATCCAGGGATTGACAACCAGATTCGAGGACGAATCCATAGCCTTCAAGGCCGAGAAATATATTCATAAGGTAAAGCAAGCTGGCAGACCTGCATTGGAATATGTGCGAGAATTCCAGAGAGTAGCAGGTCGGATTGAGAGATGGCCAGAGCGCTCCCTGGTGCATCATTCAAAGAGAGGCTAGATGACCATATATCCCAAGCCTGCATCTATTGGTGGGTTCCTGATCAACTACAAGAGTGGTACCAAATGGCAGTGAAGCTAGACATCAAGCTTGGTCGCTATAAGAAGCCAACCTCTCCAGGAACTGGACCGACGCCGGAACAACCCAGACGGCCGCCACCGTGGAAAATCCCAGCGATCACGGCCACGGAATCTCCTAAGACACCTACTGGCCCAACGATCAAGTGCTTTAGCTGTGGCCAGCAGGGGCATCGAGCAGCGAATTGTCCGGTCCCATATCCCCAGCAGAGAGGTAAATTGGGACTGTCAGAAAGAAAGAAACCCGCTCAGCAACTGACCAAAGAAAAGTCAATTTGGGTCACCCAGGTCACATCGCCTCCGCAGGAGAGAGTGGAAACTCCAGCCGAATCCAGCCTGGCTTTATATGACAGTGACGATGAGGGGGAAAATGACCCGATGGTGAATCGACCTGTTCCACCTTTTTCACTCGCTGCCAAACTCATAGTCCCTAAGTCAGGAGTACAAATGGATTTGAAGGTGCTAGTGGATTCAGTGTGCTCCCGATGCATTATCAGCTTGCCAATTGCCCTTAAACTGGGTATACGATTAAAGTTACTCTCCAAAGCTATGAGATTTGAACAAGTGGATGGATCTTTAATGGGAGGGACTTTAGTCACCCACTTAACTGAGCCAGTGCATTTAGAAATAGGTGAGCATTGGGAGCTCATCTGATTTGTGGTGGCCCCGAAAATGACTGAAGCTGTGATTTTAGGTCTAGCATGGCTAGACAAGTGGAAACCTTTCATTTGGTGGGAAAAGGGGATGAGGACTGTGAAATTGCCAATAGGACCCAAACCCCCTCACAACTCCTTTGACGTTAGCGGAGAGCCTAGTCCACCGGCTGAAACAGTGAAAGTAGCCACCATTCCCCTGCCAGGGGAGCCACTCATCCCCAGGGAATATTGAGATTTAGCGGAAGCGTTTAGTGAGAAGGAATGTGAAATCCTACCACCGCACCGCCCAAATGACTGCACCATTGAAATATTACCAGGGGCCAAGCTGCCTAAACCAAAAATGTACACTATGTCTCCCCTCGAAATGGAGGAGCTGCAGCAGTATGTGAATAGAAACCTAGCCAGAGGCTTCATTAAGCCAGCCAAATCCCAGGTGGGGCCCCCGGTTTTATTTAAGAAAAAAAAAGATGGGTCGCTGAGGCTCCGTGGATTATAAGGGGTCAAACGCTGTGAGTGTGGAGAGTAAATACCTCCTCCGCTCCTGAAGGACCTACTAACCCATCTAGCGCAGGGCTGCATCTTCACCAAGTTACACCTAAGAGAAGCGTACTACCGAGTAAGGATAAAAGAAGGAGATGAATGGAAGACTGCTTTTAACTGTCCTATGGGCAGCTATCAATTCAAAGTTATGCCATTTGGACTACCAGGAGCTCCAGCTGTTTTCATGCAGCTGATTAACCAGGTGCTGCACGACCATCTATACAAAGGTATATCTTGATGACATCTTAATCTATAGCGAGAATATGACTGACCATGTGAATTTGGTGCGAGAAGTACTAAAGAGACTACTAGATGTTAAACTGTATGTTAAATTATCAAAGTGTGAATTCCACCAAACCCGACTAGATTATTTGGGATACCGGATCTCTAGTGAGGGCATAGAAATAGACCCTGGAAAAGTGAAAGCCATAATTGAATGGCAACCCCCACCGACTCAAAAGCAGCTTCAAAGCTTTCTGGGATTTGCAAACTTCTATTGTCAATTCCTTCCTTCCTTTGCTGAAATTGCTTTACCTCTAACAGACTTATTAAAAACGGATAAAGAGGAGGGAAAGCCACAACCGGGCCAACCACTAACATGGACTATGAGCTGTCAAACTACTTTTGAGAATTTAAAAAGACTTTTTGCGGCTGAACCGAACTTAAAGCACCCCTGCCCAGGGGAACCATTCATGATTCAAGCCGATGCTAGCGGTTCAAAACAATAATACGGGGTCTTACAACCCTGCGCCTACACATCAAAAAATTCACTGATTGCGAGAGGAGGTGGGCAGTTTGGGAGAAAGAAGCCTTTTCAATTCGTTGGGCTGTTGACCTGGCAGCACTACTTGGAAGGGAGCAAGGTGCCTTTTGAAATATGGACTGATCACAAAAACCTAGAAGCACTGAAAACTCCTTGCAAACTTTCCCCCAAACAAGTATAATGGGCACAATACTTCAATTGATTTAACTTCACCCTAAACTACATACTGGGGGAGGGGGATTTTTAGCTGATGTTTTTTCCCCAATTGCCCCAGTATAAAAGCCAGCGTAAGCAAGTCAATGATTCGATCATGCCAACGGCGCAGATCGTTTCTCAATTAACACCGTAGACAGCCCCATCTATGGCAGATGCAGTCCCAGATGACCCCGTAGTGAAGAAGCTGAAATACGAACTCCTCCATGATGAATGGTTTAAGGACCATCAACCTACCCTAACCTGCAGAGATGAACTAGCTTACAAGGGGGGGGAATTATATCTGCCTGAGACCCTCCGCCTCCATGCGCTCTAACGCAGCCATGATGTAAAACAAGCCGGACACTTTGGCTATTTGAAAACACTACATTTAATTCGCCAGCAGTTTTGGTGGCTGTGTCTGAAGAAGGATGTGGAAAACTATGTCAAAAATTGTGCGGTGTGTGCCACTATGAAAAGACTTCTGGGGAAGCCCCCTAGACTACTACAGCCCGTCGCAGACCCTTCCCAGCCATGGGAAGAAATTGCTATGGATTTCATAGTTGAGTTACCCGAAAGCAGAGGAAATATGGTAATTTGGACTGTGATTGAGCTTTTTTCGAAGCAGGTTCATTTCGTCGCCTGCAAGGGACTCCCATCAGCCCAGAAACTAGCCAAAATGTTCCTTAAACATATTTACAGGCTGCACGGCGCACCAAAATGGATAATCTCTGACAGGGGGTGCAATTTACAGCCATATTTTGGAGAAATTAGATCGTCACGAGAACTGTCGTCGGCTTTTCACCCGTCTACGAATGGGGTGGCTGAAAAAGCGAACTCAATGGTGGAGCAGTACCTAAGGTGCTATGTGAGTACCAACAAATGAACTGGACTGACCTCCTCCCTTTTACCGTTCATACCAGCACTGGTTTCACTCCTTTTAAGATTATCACAGGAAAAGAATTCAATCTAATACTTGAGTATCCACAAGGACCTTCTACCTCCCAGACTCTGTACAACATGCTATACACCAGGCACTGGAGATTGTTATAGTTAAAAACCAATAAAATATTTATTAAAAAAAAAAGATTGCTACGGGAAAAAAATTCAACCCAATACCTGAGTCAAGGACTCTTTACCTCCCAGACTCTTGACCAATGGATGTCAAAATGGGGAGAGGTTTAGAACAAAACAAAAACAGCGCTGAAGAAAGCCTCAGAGACATATAAAGCTGATAAAAAGCGATCTCCCCAGAGATCTCTCCATGCTGGGGAAAAAGTTTATTTATCCACGAAATACCTACGACTTAGGTTGCCTAGTAAGAGGTTGGGACCGAAATATCTAGGTCCCTTCGCTATCGTCAGAATCATAAATCCAGTTACAGTGGAGTTGAAACTCCCATGACTTTTAGGGAAGATTCACCCTGTATTTCATTGCAATTTATTAAAACCATTCAGGGGTTCTACTTTACGACCTCCTCCCAAGAAAGCACCTGCTCCCCTAGTGGTAGCTGGGCAAACACATTATGAAGTAAAAAGCATCCTTGATTCTAGAATTTTTAAAGGAAAATTGCAATATCTAGTTCAGTGGAAGGGATATCCATTATCAGAAGCCACGTGGGTGAAATCCGATGATGTGAAAGCTGATAGGCTCATCTGTAAATTCTATGACAAACACCCCAACAAGCTAAGGGGAAACCCTTAACCTATGCTTCTGTTTAACTTGCAGGATTGCACCTTTCTCTTAAGGGCCCCCGGATGTCAACGCTGTGACAATGGATGTCGTCGCTCTGACACCTGAGAATCAGCAGCCATTTTTACTTTTGCTTCTAACGTGCCTTTTCTATTCTTTTAGAGTTCAGATGTAGAAGGGGGATGGATGAATGCTTGAGGGTTTAGCTAGCCATAACATTGTAGAAGTGTAGGAACTCAAGGACATAGTCTGATAAGATTTGGCAGGCTGAGAGCACGGTGAGAAAAGCCCACGTCTTGCATTAATTGGGAATGTGATTTATGACAGCATCTGTGGGATAGGAATTGCAGCTTGTTACTTTGTATCTGGGTGGAGGGAATCTCAGTTTTGGGTTCAACTACATGAGTGCTGATATTTTGTTTCCAAATAAAATGTTCTTTAAGGAAGAATTCTTGCCTTGAAATTCTTTTATTGGTTTCATCTATCGGAACCATGACACTAATTTTGAAATTTATTTGGCAAGGAAAGAAAGCTAGAATTAAATTGAAAATGCTACAAGAAGCTAGAATGGGTTTTATATTATCAAGCATCTGTATTTACATGGGTAAAAGAATGGATAACTCTAAGAAATAAAAGGTTGGTATATTTGGAGGGACATGATTTACAACTTGGTTGGCACGCTTTCTTACGTTATAGGAAAACAAAATTCATAAGTATTTTCAAAACCACTATATAAGAAATGCATTACAACTAACATACGAAAAAATAAAATGTAAAATATACTTGAAAATTCCAGGATGGCTTTCAACAATGGAAGCATTTGTACATCTAAATTATTCAATTTTGAAAAAATATGGACATATATTCTAAATTCTGAAAGGAATTTAAAATCTAAACAAGAGATGGAAAATCAGGATATGGATCTATCATGGTGGGCATACTTACAAATGCAAGTTAGATATGATAAAGATGTTAAACTGTACGGATTTTATAAAGAGCAGACCTTGTTTGATCAGATATTATTAACCTCTGATGAGAAACTAATTAAAAAAATCTATTTAAATTTTATTGAATTTGAAAATGGAAAATGAACAAGTTAAAGAAACAATGATAACATGGACAAAGAATTGTGGATATAACACAAATTTAGAAACATGGCAAAACTTGTGGGAAAGAAATTATAAATTGACAATGTCAACTTCTTATAAAGAAAACCTATATAAAATGTTTTATAGATGGCACTTTCCACTAGCAAGGTCAGCAAAAATGTTTAAAAATATGTTAGATAGATGTTGGTAATGTAAACATAAGTCAGGTACTTATTATCATGTATGGTGGACATGTTTTAAAGCAAAGAGGTACTGGACAAAAATATATACTTGGCCAGAAAAGATGTTGGGAAAGCATGTAGATTTTAAACCTGAACTTTTTTTACTAGGTATAATGCCAGAAAAGATTGATAAAGTATATACTTGATTTTACATGTGATAATAGTGGCAAAAATCACATTCGCACAATATTGGAAAAATGAAGAAATACTACTAGAGGAAGAAATAATTAAAAAAATACTAGAATGTGCAGAAACGGACAGACTTACTATGAGGTTGAAAGAAAAAGAAGAAACAGATATTTTCAAACTTTGAACTTATTTTATCAATGGCTGGAGAAAAGAATAAAGGATTAGGAATTAAATTTGTATTAGTGAGTGATAAACTCAGTCAACACGTTTGTTGAATAAATACTACTGAATTGTATGAAAAATAATAATAAAAACTTTAGAAAAAAAAAAGAAAATAGTCATTCATGCCTGTGACATCTTCCACTGGGTCACTGTGATTTGTTTTGCATGGGGCTCAACTTGAACACCACCCAAAAACTTCAGCTGGTGCAAAATGGCTCTCTCTTTATAAATCACATTAGCTATCACTATAAATATAATCTGTTGTTGGACCTGTAAGGGCTACTGAGTTCAATTCACTCTTTATATGAGTAAACAGAAAAGGTGTATTGAAGGCCCCACCTACTGAGAATTACAAAAGGAAAAACCTGAAAGAAAACTTTTTCTGTGGGGATTCCCATTTTCAGGAAAAGGTCCTTGAGGGAAAGGTGTCTCCATCTCTCAGGGCCTTCTAGAACTTTTTATAAAAAATTGGCTATCCTGGGAGGCCTTTTGGATAGGATTGTGAAGGTTTGCTAACTTCAGGAGATGAACTTTTTATTAATATATAATTTTTAGGTTTTACTATAATTTGTATGTATTTTATTGTTTGCAGTTTCTTTGTTGCCACTTGTTTTTGTACACTGCTTGTACTGAAGTATAAATTTGAGTAAAATAAAAAAAATGAGAAACAAAACACAATAGCTATTCAGATACCCACAAGTGACTAATAATGGCAATTGGTGAATAAAGAAAGAATGGTTTGTTTTGATTACATGGTTTAAGCAGAAGTCTATTTCATACCTACAACTGGAAAAGCAATGGATATACATCTGTAAGGGAGGAAAAGATGCATAGAACGAAATAATTACAAGTATGAAAAACATTTTTCAATGTGTATATAGAAAAAATAGAGGTACAGAAGAGACAACAAAGAGAGCAAGGAAGATTTAAGGTTTAAACAGGCAGAAAATGCAGAAAAAAATTGGTGAAAATAAAATATTTATTTATTTTTCATATTTAGGAACTGCCCCCATTTTCCTCTCAGAAGGATTCTAAGCAGTGTAGAAATAAAATATTACAAGCATTAAAAACAGTATACAAAATTTAAAAGAAGGAATGTTAAAAAAATAATTAAAAGGCAGGAAAAAGATTTCAGGGGCTAACCAGTCCAATATTTCTCTGTGTGTCTCAAGCAGGTACCACAGCCATGTTTTCATGCCTTTCTAAAAGGTCAGGGGAGTGGGGGCCCACCTCACCTCTGGGGAGAGAGTGCTGCATAGAGTGGGGGCAATGGGAGATAAATTTCTATTCCTGTATCCTGCCAGTTGAAATTGTTTTGGATATAGTTAAAATATTTGAATAACAGCAGAATGAAGACATTTTAAAAATATTGATTTGGGATGAATCTGAAGTAAAAGCGGGCTGGAAGGAGTACTTTAGGCATCTGAATGGGAATGATAGTGATACACTGAAGTATGGAATTATAACTTATCTACAAATGTTGGAGTCCAAGAAAATATGGGTAAGAAGGAATTCATAAAACCGGGAAAAAACATTGAAAAATACTCTACAGATATATATGGTGTATGTGGAAAAATATTAAAATATGGATATGGTATATGGAGTTTCTTTCAATGTTTAATGGAAATTTGAATGCCCTGTCATTTGGAAGAACGTCATTATTGTTCCTCTATGAAAGTGAAAAATGGTAAGAATGAATACAAAAACTACAGAGATTTGTTTGTTAAATGTGTCTGGCAAGGTGAAAGGGGAAATTCTGATTGAAAAAGTAAAAAAGCCGACAATGAGCAAACTTTGGTGCATTGTGGTTTTATGGTAGGGGATGTACAGTAGTGTGAAATGTAGGATTTTACATTGCAGCAATATATTTGATGCTTTTTAAAAATATATATTCTGTTTATCATTTTCATTCATACCTTCTTGTGCGCATTTACCATAAAAGATGAGAAATATTATTTATTCATTGACCAAATAATAATTGTAATGTTTTAAAAAATCCAATTTACTCCAATATAAAACTTACCATCTAGTCTAAGTTGTCTGTCATCAAATCGTATATGCCTGGTATCATCTTTGACATAATTGATGTCTGTATTGCCTAAGCTGTTGAACTGGAATGTGAACAATCGTTTTTTGTGCCCTATGAATCGATCCTTGCAGGAATCCTCTGTGCATAATCCATTTTCAGAATCATTATCGCCTCCAACAGAATCTTCCGACTGACTGTTTTCATTTTCAGAAGGCAGTTCTTGATCTTGGCTAGATTCATCATCTTGTTCATCAGTTTCCATCTCACCTGTGATAGAAGACATAATGATAGAGTGAATATCTTTGACATTTGGATATGTGGATTGTAAAATCAAGGCATAAAGAGTTACAGTATGACTATCTTTTTCTAATGTAGAATTTTGAAACAATTTACAAATTGTTCGGGTTAGAATTTGAAACACATGCATAAAACTAGATTAACAGAATTGTATATAAACCATTCCCATTCATAAACAAGGACAGGTAAAGTCTACCTGATTTATCTTAAATTTGGATGATTTATTAAGCCAAAGGAAGATTATTACTAATGATAAACAATAATATGGATTCTAATAAATTAAGATATTTCTTTAAATATTATAGGACTGAGGATATTACTGGCTGTTGAGAAGAGGTATATGGTCTAAAACTCAAATATTTCAAAACAATAAAGGAGAAAATGTAAGAAAATGTAAGAATTTAGTATATTTTATACTAAACTATTTTCAGCAATTTCCAACTTATTCTACTATATATGCTAATTACAAATAATTATTTTAAAAAAGAGTAGCTCTGATTCTTTAAAATTTTGTTCAATCTTTCTGCTTAGATTTCATTAAGTGTTGCCCATATTATTTTAAGCCCAATAATTAGAACTGTATAGTGTGTTAATGGAACAAAAATACTTATAAATGGCATCATTCTATCAGATGAAAGAGCACTGTTATTACAATACCACTTTCTTTCACAATTTCTCTATATACATTTATTTTAAAAGAGAACAGAGCACCCTCATGAGATATGCAAAGTATTAAAACTCTTTTAATATACTTTTAACACAGTACACACTAACTGTGAATTATCATATACAGTATACGAAATACAATTTGAGCATATGACAACAAAAGAGTCCCTTATGTTTGCAACTGTACTTTTTAGCATCTTAAGTATTAGGGAGTGACTTTTTGCTACATTTATTAGAATGTTAATCAGGATTATGAATTAAGGATAACCAATATGCTGAAAGGCAATTGACAAGGCAAAATAAGTTTTAAAGGAAGACAACACAGTTTAACATTTAAGCAGCTTTTAAAATTCAGGCCTTACTTGGAGATCCTTCTTCATGAATTCCATTTGGACCATTACCATTGATACTATTGTCCTTGCAGCACTGGAGAGATGCTTCACTGTCTTCTGTTTCAGCAGAGGTTTTCACATATCGACTGAAATGCACCAATCAATTAATATACCAACCTTCTTGTTACGATACTTTTTTCTACCTTTACATAATGCAATGAAATTAACCATACTAATGTTTGGAAATTGAGTACTGCTATATTTTTACTTTGTAGTTGTGCTACAGCAACATTACTTGATAAAAACTGCTCTATTTTTATATTGTAAGTTATCTTGCAATCTTTACAGATAGTTGAGGATAAAAATTTATTATAAATATCTAGAAGAAGTCCTTTGATGATCTTCAAACTATCTCCTAAGATTACTAATTGAATAACTCAATAGCCTTAAGACACAGGATTATTGAGGAGTATAACTAGGGTGGTAGAAACCAGACCACCTGCCTTCTCTGCCATAGTCCCTACCCATTGGAACACTCTCCCTTTCACATATTGACTGAACCCGACCCTGCTGGCCTTTCATAAAGCCATGGGGATTGATTGTGTGCCCAGGCCTAGGGCCCAGAGTGTGTTAAGGGCCCCACTTCTTGGTTATATTAACATATATAGTAACAGTTCTACTTGGTGCCATCAGAATTTATTTTATATTGTTTAAATTTTTATTTGTTTTTATGTTCCATGATGTATGCTCAACGCCATTTCTTGAGATGGATGTAGAAATGAAATGAAATAATTAAATAAATATGTAGCATCATGCAGACATTGCTGATCCTTCTTTTTAAGATTAACCATGGAATCAGAAAAAGCAGATTAAAGAAGTCTTTTATCTTTTGCTAGATCTACATTTGCGATGCGCAAATATCTCCAATACACATCAAATGTACTGTAGCATTTCTCTTGTACACTTACCACATTCTTAATAGCAGAAGGTTATACAGTTTATCTTCAGTGTTATTTCTAGGCACTGTTATAAGGAAAGGTTGTCCAAAATGTGTTGAACCACTATGATGGCTATAACCACTATGACGAAACTTTTCCCTTAAACAAACTGGAATTACAACTTGCTCTGTATCTTCAGTTCTGTTGATAGCAATTTCAAATCTAAAGCAGCAAAAATGAAATCAAACAAAAATGCAAAATACTAATTTTAAATTAGGCCATATTTTTATATAATTTAACTAAATCACATACAATTTATGAGAATTTTTTTTGTTTTGACTATAGATTTGAACTTACACATAAATGTCATCACGTTCCATAATACTAGTTAGATTTTCATCCATTGCAAATATTCTATGAAATCTATGATTATATATATCAGTAACGATCATCTAAAAGAGAAACACAATTTATTTTATGTTTGTTTAGATGTATAGATAATATTTAGTTTGATGTACAGTCACTTAAGAAATATCATACCTTATCTGCAGCAACACCTGCCAAAGTTGATAATGCGATGCAGAGATCCTGTATATTTCCAATTTTTGGTACTACTACTTTGTACTAGAAAATAAAATACAATATTGTCATTCTTAAGAAACAAAGAAGATAACTGGATATAATCCCCAAGATTTAATACTGAAGTAATGTAAGAAAATTATATATGAAAGAGAGCTTTTGAAAACAAATATAGTTAGTTGAATGAACTGTAAACATATATGGATCAAACTCCCTAGTCCATCTTTAAAGGAAAGGAAGTACTAGTTAGGACAGTGGCTTAATAGGAAAATTTTGGTGGTGGAAAGGGAATCTATTAAAGAACAACTGGTGATAAAATCCAATTGCCTACCATGAAAAATGTAAATACTATTTCTCTTGCAGCATTCAAACAAACTAATGTTCATATTTGACTCTCAAAGCCATCATCATCCAATTCATACTACTGTTTTATAAGCTATAGTAAAGTATTATAATATTCCTTCATTATGTATCTGATTTATAATGAATCCTTATTAAATATTAAACTAATCTAGGAAATTTCACCCCAATACAGTATGTATGCATTCATTTTATTGTTAATATTTGCTGTGCCTTTAAGATCTTATTTTCCAGACAAATCAATTTAATGAAATAAACAGATCTGAATAAATAAAGAAAAACATTGCATTGAATTTGCACTATTCTGGTTACCTACTTAATACACATTAGGATTTTCTCACATAAATTGTAAACTGCATCTTGCAGGAAAAAATGCTTTCAAAATTTGCCCCTCACAGAAATCTCTATATAGCACTGAGTTCTAGTTCACTACAAACTGGAAACAATAATGATGTATTTTATTTCCTTTGAGGAATGGACAAACTCAATTGCAAGCTTATGGCTTGGAGTGATGTTGAAACTGGGACAAAATGGTTGATCTCTCCATTTCATAGTTGTAAAAGGAAGCCTTGTAATATATTCTGCCAATTCTCTTAGAAATACAACTGCATTTTAAAATACAGAGAATTGGCACCAGACCTACTGTAATAATACAGTTGTCCAGTCAAACAGATTTTTGAACAGACAACATAATGAGAATGTTGAAACAGATACATTTTCTCAAGAGTTATGATAAAAAGATGCAAAGATTGTGGCCTTTAACTAATAACTCTGCCTAACCCAGAAGCCCAACCTTGATTCCTTTTTCTTCCCATCATATATACTGTATAAAATATCTGATTCTTTGCTCATTTGTGCTCAGTTTTTCGGTTATAATTGCCACCAAATAAATGATTAAGATTATGGATAGAACTATGCCCCAAAAGCAAAGATATACTGGGGAAAAGTTTTTAAGGCCAATTTTCTGCAATCTAAGCTGAGAGACAGATGATTCCTTAACAGAAAACAGAACTATCAAATGGCTTCTTGCATTTATTAACTAGAAATATGATTAAATTATGAGGAAAATGGAGAAAATTATATTTGTAAACCATATTATTTAATATCAATCATATTGAAAAATCAAATAATTCTTTATATTACACACTTTTGTCTTATAATAGTTCTAGTTCTAGTATTCATAACAAATTGCTGTCTTACTGTGTTGTATTGCTGTAGTAATCATAACAGCGAAGATTGTTATGATTCAAGGGAAGAATAGCTGCCATCTTTACGATGGTACTATAAATTACACAAAGTTACAAGTTATATACATAGTTAAGAGAAAAGACCACAGTATCAAATTGAAAGTATAACTTAAAATTCATAAAAATAAACAAAATTTCATTTCAATTAACACATTAAAGCAACTACTGCTGTAAAACATGGCATCTATTTCTCACCTGCATGGGTTTGGAAAGTGGATCCAGTCTAACTAAATAAACTTCCAAACTACGTTCTTTTTTCATAGGTAGAGGGAGAGTTAAATAACAAAAGGGATCAAATGTTACAGAGATCTTGGCACATTCCGGACAAACTAGAGTTGATTTAAAGAGTCCATGAAATATATCTACAATGATGGAATCATTTCGTTTCAAATGGTTCTCCCAAGCTTCTTCAGCAACCACCTAAATCAAAACAAAGTTAAAATAGTACAAATAAGTTTTATGAAGTATTAAATACTTAAATGAAATTAACAGATCATGCACATACCTATGTGTACCTTACAGAACCTAATAGTGTTATCCAGCAGATTACAGTGGGAAAAAGTAACTGTCAGAATCCAAATATATTCCATCTCTAGTTATCAACTATGAAAAACCGCATTTCTGCCTTCTCTGGATTCTGTCATACGATGAAGGGAAGGGGGTGAACAAAGAGGCTTTATGGCCCTCACTTCCTTCAGCCTACTTCAAAGGGACTGGATGTGGATATCACCAAAAGGACTAACAATAACAATGGGGGTCATTAGCTTTCATGGAATCCTTTCTGAAGTCTCCTCCCGGCAGTGAGGAAAAAGGGGTGAAAATGTAATGCCTGGGATTGTCACTGGGAGAAGGGGGTGATGGGGTGTGGCTAATGGGGGATCCCTTAAAACCTTGAATGGGAAAGCTTGGACCCAAGTCCTGTCTAGAACGCCTGCATCCAGCTTTCTCTTAACAAAGATGCCTGTTGGAAGAAATATTCCAGGAGTTCTGTCTTCTTAAGATGCAAAGTGGGGTGGGTCCTTACATTAGACAGGACTTGCAAAATTAGTCCACCTGGAAGGAAGACCCTTGCCGGGGGACTTTGCAAAAATTACCATGTCAGACAGTGGAGCAAGGAAGGGAGAAAACTCCCCGGAAAGGGAGCCGCTGCCC
>NW_015387646.1:500540-502584 GCF_001527695.2 Protobothrops mucrosquamatus
ACGGGGGTCGCCAAGCAAGGCTGTCTGCCATTTTTTTTGTCCGCCATTTTTCCCCCTTTTCCGGCGGGTGCCTTACCTCCCTTGGGCTGGGCCAGCTGGTGGTCGGCCTGCTCCGTCTCTGCCGCTTGCCAGCTACGCCTCGGCCGGCGCAGGGGGCGGAACCACGCATGCGCGGCGCTCCCAGGCAGGGAAAGTCCTCGACTTATGACTGGTTGGGTAGTCCTCGACTTACGACCGGTTTAGTCTTCGACTTACGACCGGTTTAGTCCTCGACTTACAACCGGTTGGGGTTGCGGCATTAAAAAGGTTGAGAACCACTGCCGTATCCGGATTGTGCAATCTGCCTTAGACGGGCCGGCCGCAGATTGGGTGGTGAACTTGCACGACTCCAATGCCCCAGAGCTCAACGACTTCAACCGTTTTATGTCCTCCCTGAGAAGACGATTTGAGGACCCCCTGGCTGATCGCAAAGCCCGAGAAAGGATAAAGACAATGAGGCAAGGCAAACGCCTGGTAGCCGAATATACGCAAGAATTCCGGGCCATTGCCAGCAAACTGAACTCGCCAGAAGACATCCTCCTTAGCCATTTCAAAGACGGACTAAATTATGACCTATATGATGCTTGCCTGCCCCAAGGGGACCCACACCAACTTGAGGAATGGTACGTCTTGGCAGAGGAAGCAGAAATCAACATACTGAAGAGGCACCACCGAGGAAAACAATGGAGCCGCTCACCGCCTGAGCTGACACGCCAACCAGTGAAACCATTGGCCACGGCCAAGAAGCAACCGGGGTGTTTCAAGTGCGGGAAAGAAGGGCACCAAGCTGTAGAATGTCGCTCAAGAGCCACCCAACACAACCCAAACAGATCACCGGCCAGTAACTCCGGAAAGTCTCAAGCTAAGCCAAAGGAACCTGCCATGAGAATGATGGAAGCTGTGGAATCCCCCACCTCTGCTCAGCAGGAGGAAAGAACCCCAGCCTACACCGCAGGGCCGGTGGACGCCTCAGACGACAGCTCGGAGGGCGAACCCCTGGTGAGTGGACGCATCGCACCCATCCTCAAGACAGTGACTATATTCAACCCCCCCATGGCCGAAGCCGTGAGGGTGAGAGCATTAATAGACTCTGGCTGCACCCGCTGCCTCATTAGCACAACGCTAGTGGGGAATCTGGGCATTCCGTCGAGGAGACTGGAACAACCAATCTCATTTGGCCAGTTAGATGGGTCCATAGCAGGGGGGTGCCCGCTATCCAAGCCACTTTACCAATACACCTCTCCCTGGGCAAACATGAGGAGGACATAACGTTTGTGGTGACCCCAGGAATGGAATGCCCAATGATCTTAGGGATGGAATGGTTACAAAAATGGAACCCCTGGGTGAATTGGAGGACGGCAGAAATCAAATTCCCGAAGGGGGACCCTATGGACTTAAAATTCCAAGGGGGGCCACCAGAATCAAGAACAGAAAAAGCATCCATGGGAGAGGAAAAGGGACTACCAGAAATACCAGAGGAATACAGAGACCTTGCTGAAGTTTTCAGTGAGGAGAGGGCGGATGAGCTCCCCCCCCCGACCGACTGTGCCATTGAATTCAAACCTGGGGCAAAACTCCCGAAGCCCAGATTATACTCCATGAGCCCAAAGGAGAAGGAGGAAATGGAAAGATTCATAAAGAAAAACCTAGAAAGGGGGTTCATTGAGCCAGCCAAGCCTAAAGTGGCTGCCCCGGTCCTCTTTAGGGAAAAGAAGGACAGCTCTTTACGGTTATGCGTGGATTATAGGGCCCTGAATACAATCAGTGAAAGCAATCTATACCCTCTGCCCCTCATGAAAGACATGTTGTCACACCTCTCGAAAGGGAATTTTTTTTTCTAAACTAGACCTAAGGGAAGCTTACTATCGCGTGAGAATCAAGGAAGGGGATGAATGGAAGACCGCATTTAACTGCCCCATGGGGTGCTACCAATTCAAAGTCTTGCCATTTGGATTACAAGGGGCCCCCGCAGTATTTATGCAATTAATCAATGACGTTCTAAGGG
>NW_015387646.1:504852-542630 GCF_001527695.2 Protobothrops mucrosquamatus
AACAAAGGGGCTTTATGGCCCTCACTTCCTTCAGCCTACTTCAAAGGGACTGGATGTGGATATCACCAAACGGACTAACAATAACAATGAGGGTCATTAGCTTTCATGTAATCCTTTTGGAAGTCTCCTCCCGGCAATGAGGAAAAGGGGGTGAGAATGTAATGCCTGGGATTGTCGCTGGGAGAAGGGGGTGACGGGGTGTGGCTAATGGGGGATCCCTTAAAACCTTGAATGGGAGAGCTTGGACCCAAGTCCTGTCTAGAACGTCTGCATCCAGCTTTCTCTTAATAAAGATGCCTGTTGGAAGAAATATTCCAGGAGTTCTGTCTTCTTAAGATGCAAAGTGGGGTGGGTCCTTACAGTAACTGAATAATTTTGGGGAAAGATAAACATTTAGTACCTTTATGTATTATCCTCTTTATATTATATTCATTATGAATGCTAGATTATCACAAACAAACTTTATGATAATTTCTAGGGTCTTCATTGGGCATAAAATTCTGTTCTAATATGGAGCAGGACCAGCTGACCAAGGCCAAGAAATAGAATCAAAAGCAAGAATCTTTAACCAATGTTAGATGCCAATGTTAGATAATTAATTTCCTAAAAATAATAATAATAATAATAACGACAACAACAACAACAACAATAATAATAATAGTAAAGTTGGAAGGGACCTTCGAGATCATCTAGTCCAACCCCCTGCTCAGGCAGGAAACCCTATACCATTTTGGACAAATGGCTGTCCAGTCTCTTCTTAAAAACGTCCATTGTTGGAGCATTCACCGCTTCTGGAGGCAGGTTGTTTCACTGGTTAATTGTTCTGTCAGGAAGTTTCTCCTTAGTTCTAGGTTGCTTCTCTCCTTGCTTAGTTTCCACCCATTGCTTCTTGTCCTGCCTTCAGGCGCCTTGGAAAATAGCTTGCCTCCCTCTTCTTTGTGGCAGCCCCTGAGATATTGGAACACTGCTATCATGTCCCCCCTCGTCCTTCTCTTCATTAAACTAGACATACCCAGTTCCAGCAGCCGTTCCTTATATCCTTTAGCCTCCAGTCCCCTACTCATCTTTGTTGCTCTTCTCTGTACTCTTTCGAGAGTCTCGACATCTTTTTTACATCGTGGTGACCAAAACTGGATGCAGTATTCCAAGTGTGGCCTTACCAAGGCATTGTAAAGTGGTATTAATACTTCACGTGATCTTGATTCTATCCCTCTGTTAATGCAGCCTAGCACTGTGTTGGCCTTTTTGGCAGCTGCAGCACACTGCTGGCTCATATTTAGGTGATTGTCCACTAGGACAAGATCTGAAAGCATTCATGGCTATCTCCCCAGTCCCCAGAAAGCATATTGGTTATATGGTTTAATGGAAAAAATGATGGCATGCCATTTATCAGTTATCTTACTCCATTGAAGATTTCTTTGAACACAGAAACAATGAGTAACTACAGACAAATGCTTGGTTCTGAAGCATTTCTAGGAACCTACAAAAAAAAGAGAACTTGTTACCTCTGAATGATGAGAAAGCAGTCTGTTGAGTACCAGTGGGGCAAACTGGGATTGCTTAATGATGGGAAGAGAGACAGAACTGGGAAGAAAGTAGATAGGAAGTAGATTTGATAGGAGTAAGGTGGGAAAAAATAGTAATTAAAGAAGGCAATATATAGAGCAACCCCAGAAGGGAAGGGGGAGGGAAGTAGAGAAGGGAGTTGTCTATTTTATGTTGGATGTATGGAAAAAAAGCACCTAGAATGGGAGTATTGCATACGGTGACAGGAATACAGTGTATATGAGAGTATCTAGTAGGTTCAAAGGACTGTGGGACTTTCTGTGGAATAGATATTTGGCTACTTTTAATTATATAGCCTGTTCTTCTATCTTTCCCCAAGCTGGTAGATATCATTTTTAAATGAAATATGATTTAAATAATTGATGCCATATTTCAAAGCAGGTTTTTTCACAGCATCTTAATAACAAAGTGCTAACAAGCACTTTAATAATTAAAATCTAGCATTAACATAGGCCATCCCCTCTTGCAACTTTTCTTTAACAGTTTCAAGGATGGAATTCTGTATACAGAATAGGAACTTCTTTTTGGTCAAAAATATGAATGGGATCTCTTCAGACCAGAAAGCTGAAATTCTTGCACACCAGGCATCACATCATGCTTTTCACCTGTGCTCAATTTATTGGGCAGTTATGATTTTTATCATCCAGTAGTCAGTGTTGACTTCTAGCAACCACATAGATAGACCCTCTCCAGGATGATTTGTGGTCAAAGGTACTTTCAGATATGCAAGATTCTGTTGATGTAACTTTACCATAACTTTACCATAGAACTAATTCATCTAACCATGCTTCCTGCACAATTGTACAAGTCTAAAAGTATATTTCTCTCACATTGACTTTACAATCCAAGAAACTACTGAACGTCTCTTCAGAGATGTTTGCTATGTTCATATTCCTTTTGTGGATAAGCTGCCTTTTATCTGACTGTGGCTCTTATCCCGGTTTTCCAAGGTCATTCACACCTACTATTACAGTGTCACAGATATGGATTGAATTGTCTAGATCAGGGGCAGGCAACCCAAAATACTCAAAGAGCCACCTGGACCCATTTCCCACCGAAAACAAAACACAGGGAGCCGCAAAACCCTTTGGATATCTAAAATGAAGATAACACTGCATATATCTTTTTACCTTTATTATATATATATATAAAAGGATATTTGCAGTGTTATCTTCATTTTAGATGTCAAAAGGGTCTCTCTC
This sequence comes from Protobothrops mucrosquamatus, assembly GCF_001527695.2. Lineage (NCBI taxonomy): Eukaryota > Metazoa > Chordata > Lepidosauria > Squamata > Viperidae > Protobothrops > Protobothrops mucrosquamatus. The sequence continues at coordinate 507,621 of NW_015387646.1, forward strand.
TCTCTCTCTCTGTCCCTCCCTCCCTCTCCCCCTCCCTCTCCCTGCCCTTGGTCTGCCAGTCTTCTTCCCCCACTCAGTGTGTTTGTGTGTGTGTGTGTGTGTGTGTGTGAGAGAGAGAGGCACTTGCACTTCCCCCTTTCTCTCTTTCCTCTCCCTCTTTCCTCTCCCTCCCTTTCTTTCCTTTCTTCCTTTCTTCCTTTCTTTCTCCCTTCCTCTTTCTCTTTACTCTCTCCCCCTTTCCTTTCTCCCTTTCTTTCTTTCCTCTTTCCTTTTTCTTTCCTTTCCTCTTTCTTTCCTCTCTCCCCCTCTTCCTTTCTTTCCTCTCCCTTTCTCTTTTCTCTTTCTCCCTTTCTCCTTCTTTCTTTCTTTCCTCTCTCCCCTTCTCCCTCTCTTTCTTTCATCTCCCTTTCTCTTTTCTTTCTTTCTCCCTTTCTTTTACTTTCCTTTCCTCTCTCCCCCCTCCCTCTCCTTTTCTCTTTCCTCTCCCTCTTTTCTTTCTCCCTCTTTCTCTTTCCTTTCTCCCTTTCTCCTTCTTTCCTCTCCCCCTCTTCCTCCCCTTCTTTCATTTCTCTTTCTCTTTCTCCCTCTTTCTCTTTCTTTCCTTTCTTCTTTCTTTCCTCTCTCCCTCTCCCTCTTTCCTCTCCCTTTCTTTTCTTTCTCCCTCTTTCTTTCTTTCCTTTCTTTCTTTCTCTTTCTTTCCTTTCTCCCCCTCTCCCTTTCTCTTTCCTTTCTTTCTTTCTCTTTCTTTCCTCTCTCCCTTTCTCTTTCCTCTCCCTTTCTTTTCTTTCTCCCTTTCTTTCTTTCCTTTCTTTCCTCTTTCTTTCCTTTCTCCCTTTCCTCTTTCTCCTTCTTTCTCTCTTTCCTCTCTCCCCCTCTCCCTCCCCCTTTTTTCATCTCCCTTTCTCTTTTCTTTCTCCCTTTCTCTCTTTCCTCTTTTCTTTCTTTCCACTTTCTCCCTTTCTTTCCTCTTTCCTTTCTTTCCTCTCTCCCCCCCTCTCCCTCTTTATCTTTCCTCTCCCTTTCTTTTCTCTTTCTTCCTTTCCTTTTTCTCTTTCTTTCCTCTCTTTCTCTTTCCTCTCTCTTTCTCTTTCCTCTCTCTCTCCCTCTCTTTTTCTCTTCAGCTTCCCTCCCCTTTACTAATAGAACCAGTTCACCTACCAAATCGTTTAACTTCCTCCCTTAGAAATGGGCAATGTGGATTCACCACATTCTGACAAAGAGAAATCCCAGCACCTCTCATCGATTCTGCTGCAGGGATGGCAAACGCTGTATGTTAGCAATATCTGGAGAGCTACAGTTCATCCGCACCCTCCTGAAAGGCTCTCCCATCCGTTGCAATGTCACGCTTTGAAAGGCCCCTGACCCTCCTCCGCTTCAGGCTGACTGCGCCCAGCAGGGAGCCTCAGTAGCCGGCGTGGAAGGGAGGAGGGGAGGAAGAGAGACAGACCATCTCCTCGCAGCTCACTTCCAATCCCAATGTTGTGAATCCTGCTTGGGATTTGGGACTGAGAGGGGGAAGATCCTGGCTCCTAAGCTGCAGGGACTTCCAACCATAGAGCTTGCTTGCCTCTCTTCCCAGCCAGCGCCGCGCGAGCGCAAAACGACAGCAGCAAGAAAATGCTGCGGTCGAGACTTGTCCGCCTGCCTGGCTCCCGGGCCTCAGTAGCCAACCATTTGAAGCGAGCAGCCTCGTCCGTAGAGAGAGGAGAGGAGAGAGTGAGGTGGATGAGCCGAGTCTGTGGCAGGGATAACAAGGGTTCAGGAGATGCTAGCAAAGTGTTTTTGACTTACCTTGCCTCCCCCACTGGTTCTTCGCCCGAACAAGTCACCCTCTCTTTCTCTCTCTTTGCTCTGTCCCCCCCTCTCTCCAGATGAGGAGAGAGAGAGAGAGAGAGAGAGAGAGAGAACAAAAGGCAGATGGCGCTGAAGGGGCAGAGAGGGGAAGGGAGCAGGAGGCAGTAGAAGGCGCTAAAAGGCGCCTGGGACACCACGGATTGGCCCAGGAAGATGCGTGGCGAGCTCGGCTGCCTAGGGAACAGCCCGGGGATAGCCCAGGAAGCCTCCCTGCTGCCGCCCGGCCCGGCTCGGGGAGACATATGGCTGGGTCGGCTGCCCGGGGAACGGCCCGGGGACGGTGCAGGAAGCGATGCCCCCCTGCCACCTAGCCCGGTCTGGGGAGATGCGTAGCCGGCTCGCCGGCCTGGGGACGACCCAGGGAGCGATGCCCCCGCCGCAGCCGCTCCAACGAGGACTGCTGCACGGCCCAGGCAGACACGTGGTCGGCTCGGCGGCCCGGGTACGGCCCAGGGAGCGATGCCCCCGCTGCCCCAGGCAGGACTGCTGCACGGCCCAGCCCGCGGAGACACGTGGCCATCTGCTCCCCGGGGAACGGCCCGGGAATGGCCCAGGAAGCGATGTCCCCAGCCCAGCCCGGGGAGACGCATGGCCGGCTTGGTGACCTGGGGACGGCCCAGGAAGCGATGCCCCCGTCGCTGCTGCTGCGGCCCCAGCCAGGACTACTGCTCAGCCCGGCCCGCGGAGATGCGTGACCGGCTCAGCTGCCCGGGAACGGCCCAGAAAGTAATGCCCTCCTGCCACCACTGCAGCTGGGACTGCCGCCCGGCCCGGCCCGGGGAGATGCATAGTTGGCTTGACGGCCCGGGGACAGCCCAGGGAGCGATGCCGCCGCCGCCCCAGCCGGGACTGCTGCTCAGCCTGACCCGCGGAGATGCGTGGCCGGCTCAGCTGCCTGGGGACGGCCCAGGAAGCAATGCCCTCCTGCCGCCGCCCCAGCCGCCCGGCCCGGCCTGGGGAGACGCATAGCCAGCTCAGCGGCCTGGGGACGGCCCAGGGAGTGATGCCCCCACCACCCCAGCCGGGAGTGAGGCCTGGGGGGCAGCAGGAGGAAGAAGGGGGAGAAGGAGGGGGAGGCTCCGGAGCCGCAGGAGATAGCTCAAAGAGCCGCATGCAGCTCCGGAGCCGCGGGTTGCCGACCCGTGGTCTAGATTATGTAGATATATTTTTGTATTTATAAAATTTATCCAGATCATGTAAGCTTATTACCTAAAAGGTACATTACCTTATCTGGTCTTCCATCAGCATCTTTTAGCTGAATATAAGGCTTTTTTCTAATACGATTCAAATCCTCATGCAAACCATCTAGAAGAAAGGCCAGCAATTCTTGGCAGTCTTGTTGCTGATATCCTGAAAACTGGGGTGCAAATCGTCCTACCTGTGTCTGGGGAATAAAATATTTTTATAGTGGAGTCATATGACATAATGCAAAGGAATTTTTGTTAAATCAAGGAAAAATGTATTTTTATCTGATGGGTTTTAAAATGTATAATTGTAATACTGTGAAATAGGATTGAGGAAAAGCAAAGGAGTCACTGCTGCAATTTATAGGAATCCCTGTTAAAACAACAACAACAAAAACAAGCAGGTGCTGTTTTCAAGGGCCTATTTTATTAATATATCTACATTTTTTATTTTTAATATTTTTATTGTTTTGAAGAATCATATAATTGAAAGAAAATTAAACATTCTAGGATCCAACTATGTTACACTTACCTTAAAAGCTCTTGGAGTGACATAGCTGTATTTTCCTGACCACATCTGCTTGATGAGCTCTGCATAAGATTTTGCAATTTCACCTCTCATTCCTAATGGATTGTCATAGTTTAGCTCTTCTTGATATTTATCATTAAGGAAATATTCTGTGAGTGGAGGTGTATTGCTGAGACACTAAAAATGAATGAGTAAAATTAAATACTTTTGTATAATGCATAGTAATAGAGCCTCTCAATGCCATCTTCAGTTTTTTCATACTTACTTATCAAGTCGCCTTTTTTCTTTCCTAGTCCGTATATTGATTTAGTGCTACAAAATTATTTTAGTAAAGAGTCAGTAGACAACTACTTTTCCCAAGTCCACAATATCTTTACCAATTAATCTTTATGCCTGAGCCATCAAGGTTGAACCATATTTATTGCTGAAGATTCTTGAGAGGATGTTTCTAGGAGATTTAAATTTCTATGTCAAGGTTTTCTTTACAATGGCTTAGGATTTTGTGTCTGAAAAGATTACTAGTCACAAACACATGCTTCATTTGGTTTTCTTGATTGGACGGAAGAATGGTAATAAAACAATGAGAAATTAATATCTAGCCTCTGTCATGATTGAATGAATCCTATTAAAACACCTACAGTTTTTCTACCCTGTAAGGATGGAAAGCCTATTAGATCAGACTATTTTGAGATTATTTTAAATTAATGCAGAGATGGATAATTTGTGGTTTACTATTAGGCTCCAATGCCAATCAAAACAATAATATCATGCAGGTAATCAAGTTCCTTATGCTAGGCTGATTAATATAACAGAAAATAGAAGCTCTGGAATATTTCTCATGGAACGGTGCTGCTCTATTTGTGTTGATAATTGGAATGCAGCTGGAGGAATAACTTGTGCTGTTCAACTGAATTCAAATAAGAGCTAGTTATTAAACCCATTTTATTGGAATAATGGGGACTAGTGAGTTTTTCCATGATTGCATTTTCTCAGGATAGAAATATTAAGTATTTTAAAGGCTACTAAAATTAGATTAGAGGTAAAGATGATAGAAAATTATATGGCTATATGTGACAAGAGGATTATGTTGATATACTGTAAAACTGTTCACAATAATTGCAATTTGGATTCCACAATTATGCAGTCTCAATAAAAAAGATCATCCAGATTAATCTTATTAGATAACTGTTGATTAAAACTATGAGTATTTGACCTTTATCAAGATGCTGTATAATATCTAATAAGGGTTTGATTGCACTTGAAAGTTCACCTGTTTTCAGAGAAAAGGTGATATCAATCTCTTTAGAGAAACTAATAACAACAGTAACAACCACCACAAAACATGGACCTAGAAGGCAACCAGAGATCTGTTGTCAATATCTGATTCCAGGGAAGGTGCTTGAGCAAGTGATTGCTTTTCAGTTCAGCTCTTGGTTGGGTTTGAGACATTAAACAGTGGAGAAATCATTGGCTGATTTTCTTGGAAATTTCAGAAGTTTTAAATAAGATTAGAAATTCTTCCATAAGTCTTGTGAGCATACTACTTCTACTATGTTTGAAGATTTTTTTCATATACAACTGAAGGCACCAAATACACCAATACTTGTTCCTATTTTCCCCACAACAACATCCCTATGAAGAGAGTTGGGATAGTAAGAGTGTATCTGGTCCAAAGTCACTCAACTGGTTTTTCATATCTAAGGCGGGATTAGAACTCACACTTTCCTCGTTTCTAGGCCAGCATCTTAACCACTATACCACGTTGGCTTTTTCTAATTTTTTCCCCAGGTTAAATGTCATCTATCCCTAGACAGATGCCCAGTTTCAGAAGACGGCACTGGTAAATTATTGCTCTGCCCTTTCCTGTTATTCTATAATGTTTTACAGGTAGTCCTTGCTTAACGACCATGTGTTTATCACATGTTTGAAGTTGTGATGGTGCTGAAAAAAATGACTTACGACTGTCCTTGCCCTTATATCCATCGCAGCATCATTGCAGTCAAATGATTGTGATTCAGGCACTTTGCAACTGTTGCACATTTATGATGGTCTTATCCTGCAGTTATGTGATCGCCATTTACGACCTTCCCAGCTGTCTTCTGACAAGCAAAGTCAATGGGGAAGCTGGAAGGAGGTCACAAGTTGCAGTCATGTGATGTCTCACTTAACTGCAGCAAAAAGGTCATAAAATGTGGTATGGTCATATGATGCCTCACTTAATGACATCATTTAATGACAAATTTTATGGGCCCTATTGTGGTCATAAGTCAAGGACTACCTGTATAGAGTTATATTGTATTCCTCATATTACCTATGAAACTGATGGCCTAGGTTATTTGGAGTTATGGAAACAATGCACATCTATCTCTTCATATCTGACTAGGGTAAAAGCTGAGGTGAAAACTTTTGAACTGAGACTCAACTACACCCACCAAATGAAATATACCAGATGCAATATAGCTGTCAGCTTTACTTTCCTTTGTAAGTATTTTGTTTTTAAAGGTTCTCCTTTCTGTTTATTATTTTCTTATGCTCCTGGTCTTTGGCTCTGTTTTTAAACAGTTTTTAATTAGTGGGTATGATAGAAATTATAGAAAAACAATAAATAAATATCAAAGAACCAAGTCACAGCCAAGCAAGATTCTATAACTATTTGCCTCTTACTAATATCCCCTATAAAAGCATTTAAAATCACAGAAATCAATGCAAATTTGAAATTCTGATAACACTGCATGAGCAAAACTCCCTATTAAAAAAACTCCCCATTCTACCAGCAGTCTCCATTTTGAAAGCTTTTTATGTACAATGAAGTAAAATCTTACTTAACATGAAACACTTACTTGAATTGCTGAATTCATGAAACATGTATTTCCCAAATTACTTAGACCACAAAGACCGGGCTGTTCATTGTGTCTTCCTGGCTCTGAGTAGTCATAATTTTTATAAGCAGTGTATGAAGGAAGGCAGTAGTTTGAATTTTTCATGCTGGAAGAAAACATATTTACCTTGTAATTACATGAACTATAGCTGTCTAGCTTAAATGCATATAGCTGAAATATTTATACTCTGAATTTAAACACAGAAACAATAAAAATTATTTGAACCCTTTTCAACTTTTAATTTAAAAAGTAGTATTTTTTTCAATATTTCAGTTGAACAGTTAAAATGTTTGGCACAACCAGCAATATAGTATAGTTAAATTGTGCTACTGTTAAATACTAAAAGCTGGAAATAGCAATACTTTAGCAACAGGTGAGACAAAAATTTCCAAGGATATCATAAATTGCTAAATACATTTTAATTCTGTTTTTAGATTAACCACTATGCCAGCAAAAATCAAAGCAAACAGCATGGGATAATAAAGGCTCCATACAGAACCTTTATTTTAATTTGTTTTATAATTTCATATATCAAGATATACAGATATGACTTCCGGTGGCTCGGCGGCTGCCGAAGGAGGCTTTCTGACAGCCCCCCGTCCGGGACTGCGTAAAAATCGCCAAAACAGCGCATATCAGCTGTTTGGCGGTCTGAACCTTCTCTCCGGGCAAAGGAGAGAAGGAGAGCTTACTCTGAAGTAGGAGTTGAGTTCCCTAGTCTCCCTGGGGGCTCCCAGCGAGGCAAAGGTGAGAACTCCTCCGGAGCTCAGAGTTCCTCCGCAGATCGGGATATCTCCGCTATTTAGCGAAGCCAGACGCCGTCTCCACCTCTGATGTTTTTTCTGAATTTAAATGTGAGTAATTTCAACAGACGGAGCTGTCTAGGAAACTTGGACTTTTTATAAAGAAATTATAACTTTGACTCAGAAGAATAAAGTACTCTTCTCAAATGACTGAAATCGAAAGTTAACTTTTAGGGGGAAAAAATGGCTGCGGCTTAGCCGCTTCTTTGTTCTAAAGAGACACTTTCATTTTCCTTCCGGTTGTGGATTGCTACATTGTAAAGACTGTAAAGATTTCTCAAAAATTAAAGAAAAATTGAAGAAAAATCTGCTTGACTTCTTGCTGCATTGGACTGTATATTAAGACTTTTTTCAAACTTAAGAATGGCTTCTAAACGAGTTGTAGCCTCTGCAGCACCTAAGCCAGCTGTTTCTTCTCCAGCTGTACAGACTACGCATCAGAGAGCTAAAACTCCTCCACCCTCTCCTCCACCTTATATTACTTTAAAGGATTTGCAGGACTCTTTGATGCAGATGTCTAAACAAATTGTGCAACAAATGAGAGTGGAGACAGAAGAGCTTCTTGCTAAAAAGAATGATGAACTGTGTGAGAACATGTCTCAAATTTTTCAGGGCTTTGCTTTTCATATGGATCGTATAGAGGCGCGTGTGGAGGAAGTGGGAGAAAAAATGGAAGGGATGGAGGAGAGAATGGAAAAAGTAGAAGAGAGTATAGAGATTGCTCAAAATGATATTGTAATGACACAATTCAGAGAGATGGAACATGCAATAAGAATCAGAGGCTTGAAAGAGGATGCACAAGAGAAATTGAGGGAAGAGGTATCAGCTGCCTTAGCGTTGGTTTTTGACTGCGATCCTGAAATTATTTATGGAGAAATAGAAAAAATATTTAGAGTCAATTCATGGGTCGCACATCAGAGAAAACAGCCCAGGGATGTTGTTGTTGATTTTTCTAGAAAAACACGTCGAAATGAAATTATACAGGCCTTTTACCAACAGAGATTTCAGATTGCTGCTCAAGATATTATACTTTTGAAAGAAATACCTTCAAAAATTTTAAGAAAAAGAAAGGAATTTGCTTTTCTAGCTCAAGAGTTGAAGAAGCAGCAAGTGCCTTTTAGATGGGAAATACCAGTTGGAATGGCTCTAACATATGCTGGGAACCATTACAGACTTAACACAGTACAGAAGGCTAAGCATTTTTATCTAACGGTTCTGAAAGCTGATTCATCTTTTACATCACCAGTTAAAGGAACAGAAGAAGGAGTGGAACAACTGATTGTGGATTTGCCTGGAGCTATGTCGCTATCTGCAGGAGATTTCAGAACTTACAAATGTTGGAGGCAAAGGAGGATCCAAAAGATCAGAGAATGACACGTGCAGCTCACAAGCGTAAGGAAAGAGAACAGCAGAAAGAGGCTATGCCCCAAATATGTCCAACTACTTCGGAGCCAGTGGGAGGGGCTAGACCTAAAAGATCTGTCATGATGGATCTGCAAGGGATGCTTCAGAAGCTTCAAAAGCCAAAGGATGGCTAAATTAATAAATTTAAATGTTAATGGATTGAACTCACCACAAAAAAGGAGGAAAATATTTTATTATTTGAAGCAACATAAGAACGATATTATATGTTTACAAGAGACGCATATTACACTAAAAGATCAAAAGTATTTGTTTAATCCTAAATTGGGTTTACATTTTGTGGCTTCTGCCCAAAAGAAAAAAGCGGGTGTAGTTCTTTATGTCAAGAAGGAATTGATGCCAAAGTTAATAGATGCTGATGCAGAAGGAAGATTTGTGTTTGTTGAAATTACATTGAATGGGAAAAAATGTCTTCTTGTGGGTTTATATGCACCCAATTTATATCAACAACAAAAGCAATTTTTTACTCTCTTACATCAAAAGATAATACAACTGGATTATAAATNGCCAGATGCAGCTCCCACCTCTGCTGTTGGAAGGTATTTGGACTTAAATTTTAAGCAGACGGAACTAAACAGGAGGTTTGGATTTACAGTGGACTGTTTGTGACTTTGACTCTGAAATATACTAACATCTTCTTTATTTTGTGGTGATTTAAAGTGAGAGAAAATGGCTGCGGACTTGCCGTTTCTCTGGAATACTTTCATTTGTTTTTTCTTTACTTTCACTTTTTTTTTGGCTACTGACTGGAAAGAGATACATTGTTACTTCTCCGGCTTTGGAAAGTTTTAGCTGCAATGAATTTGTGGTGTACACTGGCTGGTGATATTAATACTGCTATCCTTTTGGATTAATGAAGTATATTTAAAGAAATTTGGAAGTTTTAAAATGGCTTCGGATCTGAGGAAAAAAAAAAGAGTGAGAAAGAAATTTTTCTTTTTGGTTGCTGAGTGGAACTTACTGAAAATGTTTTTATCTTTCATTATGAATGACCTACAGAATGTTTTGATGCAAGCAGTCAAGCAATATAGTGTGGAAGTTAAAGATCTATGTCTTAAGAGATTGGAAGAATCATATGGAACTGTGGCTTCTGCTCTCCAGAAGTTTATAGTTCCAGATTATATTGAGCAACGTGTGGATAAAGTATGTGAAGAGGTTGAAGAAGATGTCATGGAAATATCTCAAAATGATATGCCATATTATGGAGATTTGGAAAGTGAAAAGTTTGAAAAGCTGGGAAAAGAAGCGGTAATAGATTTGGTTATGGTTTGGGTGTACCTCCCTAGTGAAATTTTGAGAAAAAAGAGTTTATATAGAATCCATTTATGGGTCATGCACCTGAGAAAACCAGCTGAAGATGTTGCCGTTTGTGCCTTTGGAAGAAGTTTACAGGCTTACTACTTGCAAAAATTTTGGATATGTTATGTAAAAGGTGGAAAATGAGGTTGATTTTGTATTAGTGATGTGAAAATGAATGAAACTGGGGAGAGATGTAAAATGGAGAGCTGGGTAAGAAGGACTGTTTTTGAAGCTTATATTTTTAAAATTTTGGATTAGCAATATAAATAAGATGAATGAAGTAGATGATATATAATTATAAAGGATTCATGATTATTGTAATGAGAAATGGTAAAGTTTAATCTTTAGACATTTGGATTGGGGGAATGCTCTCCAAAGTTTATAGTTCCAGATTATATTGAGCAACGGGTGGNAAAAGTATTCTTATAAGGTAAATTTAAAAATCCCAATGTGGGCTATTCCGGAACATGCAATACAAGGAATTATAAGAGGTGTAAAATTAGAAGGAATTGTTTATAAAGATCTACTCATGTTAAGAGGACAGGACTGGCAAATTAAATCATTGGATGAGTTAAGACAGGATAATGTACTCCAGTCCTGGTTTTTATATTTTCAGTTGGTTGAGAGATGGCATATAGATCAAAAATTGGGTTTAACTGTAGAAGATGTGAACTTGATAAAACAGATTAAAGATCAAAGTAGAGCCCATATCAGGAGAATATATAGTGTTTTGATAGAATTTGATTTGGAAACAGAACTAGTTAAAGATTGTATGATTAAATGGGCTCAAAATATTCAAGAACCAATAATGTTAGAAACATGGGAAACAATTTGGATAAGAAATGTCAAGTTCACCCAAGCACAGAATTTAAGGGAAAATTTTTATAAAATGTTTTATAGATGGCATTTGGACCCTCAAAAGTTGTCTTGCATGTATCCGAACCTGCAACCAAAATGTTGGAGATGTGGCAATTTGGATGCAACTTATTATCATATTTGGTGGACTTGTAGGGATGTTAAAGCCTTTTGGATTAAGATTTGGTGGAATATTCAACAGATCTTTAAGAAAAAGATAAAATTTACACCGCAGTTATTTTTACTGGGTATTATGGATAATTTGGATCAAAAAGAAATGAAATTGATGTTGTATTGTATAACAGCAGCAAGGACCTTAGTTGCTCAAAATTGGAAAAAAAAGATGTTACCAACTATGGATGATTGGAGACAGAAAGTATCGTATTTTGCAGAGATGGCAAAAATATCCGCGTACCTGAAGGATCATTCTCAGGAGAAATTTATCTCAATGTGGAGAAGATGGATAGATTATATTCAGAGAAAGTATGAACTGAATAATTATCATGTAGCTTTTGATTAAAAATTTTGAACAAAAATATATACAACAAATATTGATAATATTTAAAAATTTTGTATGTATTTTAACGTTATTTTAGAGTCACAGTAAGTTTATACTAGTGTGTAGTAATAATGATTAGTTTTGAATAGAATTGGATTATTGTGTGTTTATTTCCTGGATTAGCTCTGGGAAGTCCTGGGGGGGGAAGGGGGAAAGGGATAGGTTTGTATTGTAGATTTATATGTATTGTAGATTTTTTAAGGAGGTGTCCGGTGGGTACCCCAACTGCACCAGACGGGATGGTTGAGAGAGGAAGGGAGGTAGGAGAGAGGGAGGAAAGAGGAGAGGTTGTAGGATTGGGAGGAGGAAGGTGTGGTAAGTGAAAGAGGGGGGTGCAGGGGGGGGACACCGGACACTTCTGTGAATGTATTGATTAGTGTTATTTTTTTGGGGTTGATATTGTGATAGAAGATTTATGTTTTTGTTTTTAATTGAAAAATCAATAAAAATTTTAAACTGGAAAAAAGATATACAGATATGATCTATTTATAATAGGAAATAAGAAAAAGTACAAAACATAAAAAGCACCACATTCCTCAGAATCTAACCTTTTTTTGCTTGCATATGTATTTATAGGCATATTTATATATGCAAGAGTCAGTGAAATTTACATGACATATGCACAAGTAATTGTATCAACATTCTAGTGATAGAGATGTGACTTGTGAAACTGAAAACAGCGGGTTACACAGGTAGTAGCTGCATCTGTGCACATATTTTTAAAGGAAAAAAACTCATTGTGCTAGTATACAAGTATATTAACTATCCAACACTGAAGATGTAATAAATTTAATCTATATACATTTCCCATTTAAATCTGAATATTAGAATTAATATTGCTTAAACAATACAAAAATAAAAACCATCTTCTAATTCTACATTAGAACCATGACTATGACATAGCAGACTGGAGGTTATTACTATAGAGCAATACTTTCACAACTTCATTTGTTTTTTCTCCAGGGAAAGCATGTTAATCACTGTAAATGGTTACAAAGTAGCATAGTTGATATATGATATACAGTATGATAAATTATAAATTCCCATAGTAATTCAGCATGGGATCTTTACTATGCAGGCTGTCAATTAAATATACATTACATGACCTGGAATTCATGTATACAGTTTGTTTTTACTGGCGCACACTCTGCACTAAACTTTTTTATTCAAGGTAAAACACTGATACATCATTAGAGATATAAAAACTATAATACTGAAAATAATATAAACTTGAAACAGATGTGACAAAAACATTGTTAATATATTCGGATGAGAGACTGGGGAAATTAATTGAGGTACTGAACTTACAAAATAATATATATAAAAATAGAATTTCTATAAATTTGTGAAGAAACAATTTTAGTAGTAAAGCAGAAGTAATGCTTAATATTTATGTTTTTAACAACCTCCCCTAATTTTTCCCAGTACTTTACATATAATATTATGAAAACAAACAAGGGAATAGTCAAATCAATTTTGGCAAGGGTTCCTATCTCTTTTGGTGGATTTTTTTTGAGCACCATTGCTCAAATTTTTGTGCTCTCTTTAAATTTTTATTTACAATATCCACACAATTGATAACATTCTTGATAAAAGAATAGTTAGAGAAGGAAGCTTATTCATAATTGATGAAATTAGTGAAACAGAAAACATTGTTTTAGTGTATCAATGCTGTAAAAGTGAGCATCCTGGAAGTATAGAGGTTGTACTACCCGTATTGCTGAAATAAAACAGTAGTACAACAAATTCAGAAGGTAGTTTGAAGTTAAAGATGCTAATATATATAAAAGTGATGATTTGTAAAAGCAATCCATCAAAATTGCATGCTTCATAATTTTCTTTACATTTTATCTGAGTTTATATATAGAAAAACATTTAATCTGATACTTTGGAGCACAAGAAAAATAAGTACGTTTAGGGAATTTCAGCCTATTTTACTCATTAAGTAGGGTGTTCTGAGAATTTGGGGGTGTGAGGAAGAGAAGCATGATATCATATAGGCATAAATAGTGTAACTGTCAGAACCCTTTTCCCCTTCTTTTCCTTATTCCCTTTCCCTTTCTGGGTTCTGTCATTCTATTGGGGGGAGGCGGCTTATGGATATTCTGCAGTGTATTTCCTTTTCTTTGTTCTTTCCTCTTTGATATATCTCTTTCTCGGGGTGAGAAAGGAATGTGCCTCTGGCCATCTGCCTTATCTCCAGGCAGAGGGAAAAAGCCGCAGAAAGACTTGACAACCTTGAGAGCGGTGCCTTATCGGTTCATTCCCACAATTTGACACCTTTGGATTGGCTCTGTTTGAACTGACCGGATGGACAGTTGGGGTGGGGTTTGGATTCCCTCTTTGAATGTATCGTTTCGCGCGGGAAACCCTCAGATCCTGCCTTACTTTCCTGTAGTCAGCATCCCCCAATAAAAGTTCCTGTTGAAATGATGCACATTTCAAGAGTTCTGCTTTCTTGGGAGGTTTAGCTGAGGCAGGTCCTTACAGTAACAAGGATTTTTTTTCTTAAATGCAGTGTTCTTCAATTCCAAGAATCAAATATTACAACTGAGCAGGAAAAATAATGTGTTAAGGCACCTAGAGTCACTGTTCAGAACGAGATGGATGGTAAACTAATTTAATAAATAAATACATGAATAAATTAATATGAAGCAAGTTCTATAAACAGAACACCAATGGAGAAAAATAGTGTTTTAAAACAATTACTTTTTCTAAGCTGATAAGTAGTAAAATACAATGGCTGTATGTTTTAAATTGTTTATTAAAAACATATCTAAGTCACTATTAGGTAAAAATAATATTCTAAAATAGATCTGTATTTATGACTGACTAAAGCAAGATTTTAATTCCTATGAATTTAGTACATTTCAGTTCCAACTACGTTCAAGACAAACAAAAGGCTAATCACAATGTACCACAAATGGATCCCTTACATTTCTACTCAAAAAGTCAGCCCAGATGAGTTCAGTGGAGTTTTCTCTCAGCAAAATGAATATATCCTATTTTTTTTAAAAAAATAAAGAATTCGGGTTGGTGGAGGAAACTGTAACTTACTAAAATGCCTACCTTTCTTCCAAGCAAACTTAAACACCTGTTTTTAAAAGTTAATACATAACAGGAGATGAAGTAAAATTACAGTGATTGTATATGAAATCAACTTCTAGGATTGCATCAGGATATCAGTACAGCAGGAAGCACAGAATTTGCCAAAACAAACAAACAAACAAACTATTATTTCCAAGTTATTACTTAGCTAAACTTTAGATAGAAGGATGTACTACAAAATCTACGGTAGATAAACCAAGGAAGCCTCTGTGTTTTAGAATTACAATACTGTATTAACTGAATTAAGAAGCTACTCTTAAAATGCATTTTAACTTAAAATAAAAAGTACCTGCCTGCTAGTTATCAGACAATTTCATCAAATGGAAATACAATGTTTCTAAAATTTTATATTACATTTTAAAATGAGATTTAAGCAGATGACAACTGTCTCATAACTTTAGATATTGTGCTTTTTCATATAACATTATCACTATTCTAATAAAAGGATAACATCAATTGAGGCCTGGTTTATATACATCAAAGAAATAATTTTTTAAGCTTATGACACACACACACACACACACACACACACACACACAGTACAATAGACTACAGTTAAATACATGTATTTGTCTAACAGAGAGTTGGGGCTACTCACAATTAGTAGAAGCACAAATGCCACTTCGCCCCATACGAAAACTCCCTTTTCATAAATGCAGTATTTAACTGGAAGATATTGTATAAAATATTTAGAAATATTACTATGAAACACTAAAACATTTTAACAATTGAGTAATATCCATAAATTTTGAGAAGCAACATTGCATTTGTAACTACTTTTCCAGTATGCCTATCAGAAAGCAATAAGCTTAGCAAAAAGCGCATATATACACACACATACATACTACATATATATATGTACGTATGCATGTGTATGTATGTATGATGTGTGTGTATGTATATATGTATGTATGTATGTGTATATATATGTATGTATATATATGTGTGTGTGTGTGTGTATATGTGTGTGTGTGTGTGTGTGTAATGAACTGCAGAAAATACTTCTATTACAACAACTCCAAATGTACTAAACTATTTGATAGACAATGTTTTAAAACTATTGTAGTATATTATATTTCTGTTAGGGAAATAATTAGAAGTATCCTATAATAATATGAACCAGATGCATAGCTTTTATTTGTCATTACATATGACGCACATACTTTAAAAAAAAATCACAAAAATTTCAAACCTTCCCAAAACTAGGAGAAATCCCTAAACTAGGAGAACCTGATCATGAGTATTGTTGCATGTGGTCCTTTCTTGCTAAAGAATTTTTTTAATATAATGTTCTCAAATCAGAAAGTGATGCTACAAAGCATGTTACGGTTCCTAGGTTCTGAAAAGCAAAGCAGAAATACTTCTCTCGACTCATTAGGGTTTTTGTGTTCTTTAAGTCTTAGTGCCCCCTACATTTCCATAGTAATAAATTACATCCAAGTTGTTTTTCTAGATTTGTACACAATCTCTTTTTGAAACTTTACTTGGATGTTTAAAATTAAAAGTTCTTTAAGATACAGTGCTTACTTTCTGTTGTTGATGTTGTTATAAATATTTGATAGAGATGGAGAGATCTTTGGTAAAGTTGGAAAATTGGATGCACCTGGGGACCTTTAAAAATATGAAAATGTTAAATTAGATAAAAATGTTGAGATTGTAAAATTAATAATGAAAAAGGAAAAACTAACATGAAGCAATGTATGTGAATAATAATAAAAAAGGATTCTTATGATCAAAATAACATAAACCCAAGTACTCTAACTTGCCCATTTTCAAAAAGTATTTAAAAAATGATCACATTTAAAACTCTCAACCAAATCATAGACATAAATGGTCAGCCAAATCCTAACTTAGGCTTTAGCAAAAAAAATGACCTTTATCAAAAATTAGTTTTGACGCTAATGAAAGACATCACTTTTAAAAACAAGGTTTTTTATTTTATAATGAAATGGAAGTTATTAATGAAGGTGCATCAATATTGTCAAAAAACTGTAGAAATAGGTTTAAGAGCAGCTTAAAGCACTTGTTCCATTTGTATTTTAGAACAGTGATTCCTAATGTGTTTAGGTGTCAGGATCCGGTCATATTTCCTTTCTATTTATCTCCTCCGATCTAAAATCAATCCTTACCCTTTCCTGGGTCCTGCCATACTCCCAAGGGGGAGGTTTTTTATTACTTTCACTTCCTCTATTCACTACAACGTAATCTTTTGTTTATTTCGCCTCTGCTAACCATTACAATGTAACCATTTGCCTCTTATCCTATGCACCTCTGAACTTTCCTCCTCACGGGGAAGCTAGGAAGGGGGGGGGGAAGGGTTGAAAAGATCCAGCCTTCGGAATCTGGGTTATTTATCTGTCATCAAAATAAGGTGTGAGGAGCTATTGCATGATCGTGTACAACGGAGCCGGATTGATGTTATCTTTCCTGGATTTAACACCTAGAAATATGCCGGTCTGAATCGCCCGGAAGAACTGCAGGGTGGGGGGTACTTAAGGACACTTTAAAACATCGATTTGTGAAGGAATCCCTCAGATCCTGTCTATCATGCCTGCTATCAATTTCTCTTAATAAAAGTTCCTGTTGGAAGAAACCGTTTCCAAGAGTTCTGCTTTCTTAAGATGTGGATTGAAGTGCTTCCTTACATTAGACAGGATCTGCAGTAATAGTCAACCTGGAAGGAAGAACCTTGCTGGGGGACTTTGCAAAAAATACAATGTCCAGATGACAAGGCAAGGAAGGGAGAACACCCCATGGAGAGGGAGCCTTCCCCCCGACTGAAAACCTGCCAGCTATCGGGATCTGAAATGTCATACTCCTCAGAAGAGGTGGTGGAGACGCGTAAGCACAAACCTCGGTGGTCAATGGGCATTGGAAAGAAAGGCGCGTGGGAAAAGAGATCGAGAAAGGTGACCCTGAGACGGGGAGTCCACCAACCAGAATGGAATCAGGAGATGGAGAAATCCCTGCATGTTAGTGAAGAGGAAGGAAGTTGGGCACAGCACTCGAACTGGATCCTAGAGAAAGTTATCGACCTGAGGAAAAGAACCCTTGGCTCTCTAGGGGAGCCCCGCGGCTGCACCAGCACCTGGAGCTGCAACTGGAGAGACCCTGAGGGGGAATTGGAACCTGTAGTCCCGGGGACGTCCGCTGATCCAGTAGTGACCATTTCAGTGACCCCCACTCCCCGCTGACCCGCAGATGGTGATCCGGATGGAAGACAATACCACTGACGGCAAGGGCACCGATCCATTCAAAGACTCCCGCCGCTGTATGCGAAATTCAAGGGGGAGCCGACATGCTTGGGGTTTTTCCTAAACCATCCTCAGCTACATGGAAGAGTACGGGTGGCACATCCCTAGCGACAAAGCCCGTATCCATATCGTGCAATCCACTCTGGACAGGACCGGCCGCAGATTGGGTGGTGAACTTGCATGACTCCAATGCCCCAGAGCTCAACGATTTCAACCGTTTCATGTCCTCCCTGAGAAGGCGATTTGAGTAACCCCTGGCTGATCGCAAAGCCTGAGAAAGAATCAAAACAGTGAGACAAGGCAGATGCCCGGTAGCCGAATATACGCAAGAATTCCGGATCATTGCCAGCAAGCTGAACTGGCTGGAAGACATCCTTCTTAGCCATTTCAAAGACAGCCTAAATTACGACCTGTATGACACTTGCCTGCCCCAGGGGGACCCACACCAACTCAACGAATGGTATGTCCTGGCAGAGGAAGCAGAGATCGACCTACTGAAGAGGCACCGCCGAGAAAAAACATGGGGCCTCTCGCTGCCTGAGCCGACGCGCGAGCCAGCGAAGCCACCAGCTACGGCCAAGAAGCCAATGAGCTGTTTCAAATGCGGGAGATAGGGGCATCGGGCCGTAGAATGCCACTTGAAAGCCCTTCAGCACAACCCAGGAATCACCGATCATTGACCAGGAAATCCGGAAAGTCCCCAGCCAAGCCAAAAGAACCCGCCATGAGAGCGATAGAGGCTGTGAGTCCACAATCCCTGCCCAACGTGGGAAAAGAACTTCTGTCTTCTGAAGTTTGTTTCTGCAAGCGAGATGAGCAGGGGCAGGAATCGGCATGTGCTCAGAAACGCTGACCTCGTGCTCCTGCCCATTTCACTTGCTGGCAGAAACAAAATTCAGAAGACACGGAAAGGCGTCAAAAGCTGTTGATAGATAGAAAGCAAGCGGAAAGCAAGCAAGTGAGCTGGGCAGGAGCACGAGATCAATGTTTCTGAGCACACGCCGATTCACACCCCTGCCCATTCTCGCTTGCTTGCAGGGGTCCTGACCGACCTTCAATGGACAGGAGCAGGGAGGGCATAAAAGAACCCGGACGAGGCAATTGGAGTTTGGCCGCCGCTGCCGCCATCGCTGCTGTTGCTGAGCCACACGGCTGCTGTTCTTCTGCAGGGGGAAAGCGCAGGCAGCGGAGGAGCGCACGGGGGCGGGGAAAGAGCCGGGCTGCCAGACTCCCTCTGGTGCCTTGCGCACGGCCTCAGCCTCAGCCTCAGCCAGAGAAAAGCAGCTAGCGGGAAAGCAGCTCATTCATCGCTGCAGCCAGCCCCGAGGAAGAGCCGGCACAACCCTCAGACGAATCCCGCCTGGCTGCATTCTTTGCGGCCGAAAGAAGGGCTTTGATCCCGCTTCCCCTTCGCTCCGGCCGGGTCCGTGAATGCCAGATTCAAGAAGACGGAGGAAGGCTCACATATCTCCACCCCAAAACCCCCAGCTAGCCTGCTGGCCTTTTGAACCGCCCTGGGGTTAGATCTGGCATTCCCCTTCGCTCCGGCCGGGTCCGTGAATGCGAGATCTAACCCCAGGGCGGTTCGAAAGGCCAGCAGGCTGGCTGGGGGGTTTGGGGTGGATACATGTGAGCCTTCCTCCATCTTCTTGAATCTGGCATTCACGGACCCGACCCGGTGATTCAGCAAAGGAACCACCATCTAAGAAATTAAAACTGAGTGATGGAGGGAGGAAAGGACAATGAGAGGGAGAGAGGGAAAATGGAAGGGAGGGAGGGAAGGAGGAAGGGACAAAGAGGGAGGGAAGGAAGGAAAGAAGGAAGGAAGGAAAGAAGGGAGGGACAATGGGAGGGAGAGAAGAAAGGCACCCACCCCAGTCCCACCCCCCTCCACCAGAGACCCATGGATTCCCCCCACACAGGCACCCTGCAACCTGAGGGAGGGAGGGATGGACAATGGAAGGGAGGGAGGGAAGGAGGAAGGGACAAAGAAGGAGGGAAGAAAGGAAGAAAAGAAGGGACAATCTGAGAGAGGGAGGGAAGGAGGGCACCCACCCCAGTCCCACCCCTGCTCCACCAGAGACCCATGGATTCTACCCACATAGGCACCCTGCAACCTGAGTGATGAGCTGGCCATGCCCCCTGCCATTGACTCTGTCAAAAAGTTGCAAAATGTGATCACATGACCCTGGGACCGTGTGAATGTCATAAGTATGAATCAGTTGCCAAGCATCCGAATGTAAATCACATGACCCTGGGGATGCTGCAACAGTCATAAGTGTGAAAAATGGTCATGTCACTTTTTTCAGTGCCATTGTAACTTCAAACAGTCACTAAGCGAATTGTTGTAAGTCAAGGACTACCTGTACTTTATCATTTTTTTCCTTTTTTGGGCGGGGGATCCCGTTTTTGACACCTTGCTGGGCGAGTGGTGGTACTCAGATGTTGCCTTATCCTAAAAGTGGTACAATGGGTGAAAAGGTTTAAAAGCCCTGGCATATGGGATACGTTGGTCATTAATTATGTGGTGTCAGTTCCTTGAAGGGAATAAAATCCCTTTTCAGGTGTGGACAGACCACAAAAAACTGGAAGCCATGAGAACACCCAGGAAGCTCAACCCCAAGCAAGCCCGCTGATCCCAGCATTTTCACCAATTCCACTCTACACTCAAGCACTTGCCGGGGGGAAAGAGCTTCCTGGCAGATGCACTATCTCACATGCCCCAGTATAACAGCACGCGAGCCACCGATTCTAAACCACTTATGGCGGAACCACAACTGGCAGCGCCAGTAACTACTAGAGCCCAGGCTAAATTAAAACCGTAGCTGGGTAGCCAAACTGGAATCGAATTCCGGAAAACTTTGGAAACAGATGAATGGTTCCAGAAAAATAGACACATGTGCACAATTAAAGACGGATTGCCTTGAGTTGGGGAAAAATTATATATACCAACCACCCAGAGGGGCACATTCATGCAGCTGTGCCATGACACAAAATCAGTAGGGCATTTTGAATTTGTAAAAACATTACATTTAATTAAAAGGCAATTTTGGTGGTCATCCATGAAAAAGGACATAGAAAATTACGTGGCCAGCTGCCCAACATGCGCAACTGCTAAGAGGTTGCAAGGGAAATCGCTCGGACTGTTACAACCAGTGCGACTCCCTCAGCCCCCTGGAGGGAAATAGCCATGGATTTTATAGTGGAATTACCATAAAGCAATGGGAATACTGTCATCTGGACGGTCACAGACTTGTTTTCCAAACAGGTGCACTTTATCCCTTGCCAAAAGATTCCCACCGCAAAAGCCTTAGCGAAACTTTTCGTGCAGCATATTTACAGATTGCATGGGGCACCCCAACGCATCATATCTGATAGGGGAGTGCAATTTATGTCTGCATTCTGGAAAGAATTTTTATCCCTTTTAGGGACCACTCAGGGACTGACATTTAGTCATCATCCTCAAGGGAACGGCCAATCAGAGAAAGCTAACTCAGTACTTTAGCAATACTTAAGATGCTTCATTAATTTCCAGCAATCGAATTGGATGGACCTACTCCCCTTCGCAGAAGTTGCCTACAATAACGCAGTCCACTCCAGCATAGGCTACACTCCTTTTCAAATAGCCAACGATCAAAGTTTCAACCCCATGCCAGAATTAATCCCAAACGAACCAGCAATCCCATCACTGAAAGAGTGGATAGAACAATTACAAAACACCTGTCCAATAGTTAGAAAAGCCTTAGACGAAGCTAGGCAAGCATACAAAGCACAAGCAGATAAAAAAAGAACTGAACCTACACCATTCATTGTAGGAGAAATGGTATATGTGTCTACAAAATACCTAAAATCCCTACAACCTTGTAAAACACCTGGACCAAAATATATAGGACCTTTTCCAATTAAAAGAATCATAAACCCAGTAACAGTAGAATTAGAATTACCCAAAAATCTCAGGCAAATACACCCAATCTTTCACTGCAGTTTACTGAAAAGAGAACAATAGTCACCCTTACGGCCAAAAATCTCCCCCACCACCTCCAATCATGGTGGAAGGAGAACAACACTTCAAAATAAAGGAAATCCTAGACTCTAGGAGATATCATGGGACAACTGAACACCTAGTAGCCCCGAAACTGTTAAAGAAGTTTCATATAGAATATCCTAACAAGCCAGACTAACTTTTATACCTATTTTGTTTTCTCTACAGGTGGATCTCTCTTATTTTTAAGGGGGGCAGGATGTCAGGATCCAGTCATATTTCCTTTCTATCTATCTCCTCCGATCTAAAATCAATCCTTACCCTTTCCTGGGTCCTGCCATACTCCCAAGGGGGAGGGTTTTTTATTACTTTCACTTCCTCTATTCACTACAAAGTAATCTTTTGTTTATTTGCCTCTGCTAACCATTACAATGTAACCATTTGCCTCTTATCCTATGCACCTCTGAACTTTCCTCCTTACGGGGAAGCTAGGAAAGGGGGCGGGTTGAAAAGATCCAGTCTCCGGAATCTGGATTATTTATCCGTCATCAAAATAAGGTGTGAGGAGCTGTTGCATGATTGTGTACAACGGAGCCGGAGTGATGTTATCTTTCCTGGATTTAACACCTAGAAATATGCCGATTTGAATCGCCCGGAAGAACTGCGGGGTGGGGGGTGCTTAGGGACAGTTTAAAACATCGATTTGTGAGGGAATCCCTCAGATCCTGTCTATCATGCCTGCTATCAATAAAAGTTCCTGTTGGAAGAAACCGTTTCCAAGAGTTCTGCTTTTTTAAGATGTGGATTGAATACCCTTTGAGAATCTAATAAAGAACATAGGGCTTCTTCACAGAAAAATGTGCATTTCAGACAATGTTTTGCATACAATTTATTTTATTGCACTGTAAGTTAATTTTTCTTAACGAAGAATATAAAAATAGACTTTTGAAGATTGATGTCTCTCACATTTGTTGTTCATGGAAAAATGTCTAGTTCCTTAAAAAAATCCACACTGTATAAATATAACAAAAATAAAGTTTAATTTTCCTCTAAAGTGAATGTAAGAATGTAATGAAATGTCGCTTGGTTTCAATCAGATGTTGAAATTGAGGTGTTACATTTGATATGACAATGTGCATGTCATCTTTGATATCTAAATTATTTTGATTTTTTTATATTGATGGAACAAGTGCTAAAAACCATGACTGACAAAAGTAGATGGTACCAAATGGAATCAGAACTCCCATGTTTTGCTTTATTAGAACAAGGATACACTTCTCCAAAACTTTTCAAGTTGAATTCATCAACATCATTTGCTCTGTTCTCAAATCACTGAGGTTACCTTTGGCAGGATCTGCATCACTGATGTTGTCTATATCAGCAAGGAAAGAACTATAACATACATCAAATTTAAAATGCCTGAGCAGAAATAACCTTTGAAAGAGTTCTGCAGAATTTCCACATGTTTGCAGATACCAGTGGAGAATCTGACAATACTTTGTCTGCAGCCTGTAGGAGTGCTTCTTCCAGCAATGGAAAGTTGATATAGTTGTCTACTTCCCAAGTTCTTTCAGAATGGCAACTTGGCCAAAAGAGCTCATTGTTTTTAGCTGCATCTATAATGGTATCTAAAAGGCCTTGAACAATAAGATCTGTCTTATTCATATGGCCAAAAATATCTGCTAAGGTTAAAGAATGAACAAAGTTTTCTCTATCAAAACTGTTGAGATAGGGCTTTTTTTCTGTCTCAAAAAAAGTTACCTTAAGTTCAACAAATTGTTTCAAGACTTGTCCAGTGGAAACAAACAAACTTTTGCTATTAGAGAAGAGCTTCTTATTCTGCTCCTCTGTCTTGACAAAGATTCTTGAAAAGGTAATGATTTAAAGTCTTGGCTTTGATGTGTTGTGGGATCAGATAAGGTTTTGTTCAGAACTGTTGGCAGATTCCTTGATATCAGTCCATATTTATGTATAAAGCAATGAATCATGATGATATGATGAAGCATGAAGCAGCAAAAAGAGATATGTTTCCAAAAATCACAGATGCTCCATTTGTGTACCGAATACCAAGATTTTTCCTTTTCTGTTCATCATTTTAGAATATCTATAGCATTCATAGTTCCTAAAAGAGATTCACAAAATTGGAATTCTATGATGGGATTAACATCCACATAATAGGTGAAAACTGGGTGGTGCCTGTAGTCTCTAGTTTTTATCCAGTTGCATTTTGACGGGAAATGGTATAGCTGCCAATTCCTCCACAACATCAAAATATTACATGAAATCTTAATGATGACATCATTCGAAAGAGTGCTGCTTCAATTTTTTTTCTCATTCTAAACCACAAATTTCGGAAGGATGCTTAAAGACAGGGTTGTGGAAACTCAAATTCTGCTCAAGTTTTAGCTTTTTTTAATTGAATGTTCTTGACACAAAAAAAGTCACATTTATGTATTTTCAGAAAGGACAGACTGTGACATGATCTAAACAAAAACACATGCCCATAATTATGAAGGCAGTATAAGTTATCTTTAATACCTATTAATGAAAACTGTTCTATATGTTATGGCATGACTGTGATATCTAATCACATATACTGTAGTAGCATTCTGTGCCACCCTATGTTTGTTTTCAGTGAAACAATATCTTAACACAGGTAGTCCTCAACTTACAACTGTTTATTTAACAATGGTCCAGAATTACAATGGCCTTGGAAAGGTGCCTTATGACTCATAAAGCACCTCTGGCCATTACAAACATTGCTTTACCAACCCTGCAATCACATAATCATGATCTGGATGCCTGGCAATCTGTTTGCACTTATGACCAGTTGCCAAATGCTCTGTGATTACTGTATGTGATTCCCATTTGCAATCTTCTCTGATGGTTTCCCCAGGAAGTTAATGGTGAAGCTGGCAGAGAAGGCTGCAAACTGCTGCCACCTGCCAAGAGAATTACCTCTTGGCTCTGGGAGCTGGTTGAAAGAGCTGTTTCCCAAGGGAAGCTGACCTCTTTTGGTGGGGTTAGAAACGGAGCCAAAACCTTGAAGATTTTGGCTCTGTTCTTGTATCCTGCCAAAGGAATTCCCTTCAGAGAACAATGGAGAGCTGAACTACTTCAGTGGGGTGAAGAAACAAAATCAAAATATTAAAGATTTTGGCACTGTTAGATAGAATAGAGCTGGAAGGGACCTTGGTGATCTTCTAATCCAGCCCCCTGCTCAAGCAGGAGGACCATACCATCTCAGACAGGTGATTGTCCAGTCTCTTTTTAAAAATTTCCAGCGATGGAGCACCCACGATTTCTAGGGCTAAGCTGTTCCACTGGTTGATTGTCCCCACTGTCAGGAAGTTTCTCCTTAATTCCAGGTTGCTTCTCTCTTTGATCAGCTTCCAACCATTGTTTCTCATCCTTCCCTCTGGTGCTCTGGTGAACAACCTGACTCCCTCTTCTCTGTGGCAGCCCGTCAGATACTGGAATACTGCTCTATGTCTCCCCTATTTCTTCTTTTCTTTAGACTGGCCAAACCCAAGTTCTGCAGCCATTCTTCATACATTTTGGTCTCCAGGCCTTTGATCATCTTAGTTGCTCTTCTCTGAAATTTTTTCAGACTCTCAACATCTTTTTTGTGATATGGTGACCAAAATTGGCTGCAGTATTCGAAGTGTGGTCTTACTAGGGCTTTATAAAGTGATACTAGTACTTTGTATTATCTTGATTCTATGCCTTTGTTCATACAACCCAGGATTGTATTAGCTTTGAAGGAGTTCTCTTCTGTGCAGAGAGGGAGCTGAACTCCTTTGGCAGGCAGCTATTTCAGCCAACCCCCAGAGACGAGAAGGAGTCAAAATCCAAGCAGCGAGCAGAGAGTCAGCATGGTAAGATAAGGAGAATGGGGTATCTCAGGTGGGTCAGGGAGGCTCTGGGAAGTCTGGTGCAGGCTGTGTGCAAGTATCTCTTTATTTAAGGGCTGTATATCTTGTTTGGATTTTTGCTGGGAGGGCTTTCAGCTATTGAGTGGAGAAACAGCACACTAAAAAAAAAGAGAGCATGGCATGCCTAAGAGGGATGCAGAGATTCTGGGAGATCTGGTGCAGGCTGCAGCAAAAGTATCCCTCTGCTCAGGGGCTGAAAATGCTGCTTGGATTTTTTCAGGGAGGACTTTCAGCTCCTGAGTGGAGGTTTCCAGGTTCTCTCGCAGTCCTTATCTGGGATTCTGCATGCTTAAAGACACACACAATCACTTGAACAACCAACACTGGGAATGCTGATATTGCAGCTAGTCATGTGACATCTCGCTTAATGACTGCTTCACTCAATGATTGAAGTGCTAGTCCCAAACTGTGGTTGTAAGTCAAGAATTACCTGTAATATCTCTTGACATAAAGATTTTTTCGACAATGTTTAAATTAAAGGAAACAAAAAAAATGTATATGTGTGGTTGATTCATGTTGTCACTACATATATATATGTAGTCACATATCACTACATATAAAAAAATCTGCTTCATTTCTCATTGTATAAAATTTATCATATTTTTATTTGTAAACCACGGAATCACTTGGATAGTGACATGGGTGGTGTGTAAATTTGATTAATAAATAATTAAAATACTAATTTATGATGTCTAAAAATCAAGATGAGCCTCATATAGAAATTTTGATAATTGTCATAAACTGGTTAAAAGAAAATGCACTTGTTGCTGAGTCCACCAGGAGAAGGGCGGGATATAAATGCAATAAACTTAAACTTAAACTTAAACTTCAACTCTTTTTTTTTTTAGATGATCTTAACATACATATATGACAGACATAAGGCCATATTTCACTACTTTGTACTCTAGCATTCCATCTATTATCCTCTAGTCTAGACATAAAATATGTATCAAGAAAGTAAAGTTAAAGCTGAAATAGACTAGCTTCTTTAGACCATATTTAAAAGTAGTAGTGAAACAGGGCAACATGACCCTGCAATACTAAGTAGAAAAAAGAGCTTCACTAATTACCTTCCTGAAGGTTAAGATTTAAAACTGATGTTTTGATTATCCACTATTTAATTTTTTACAAATCTTTATGAACACTAGTAGACCATGAAAATATAAGAACTTTGGATTATGTAGATATTCAATAAGTACCCACAGAAAAGTTATGTTTTAAAATTTTCCTTCAATGCTTTTTAGAAATGCATTTATAATCTGTTTTTGTTTGTTAATAATGCAATTTATTGTTTACTTTTGAAATTTATATGGCTTTCCAATTCAGATATAGGTGAATCTGTGTGGCATACATCAAAAAGACTACATAATTACAATTAAGATTGCAACTACAATTAATAGGTAATTGGTAACCCACAACTTGTATTATACCAGTAGGGATAATAGTACAGAATGTTTCAGGAGTAATCATTCAGAGGGCAGATATTGCAATAGAAAAGTATATATTATTAAATGCTCTGTGACTAAAATCAGGAAGTTGAAATTCATTAGAATGTTCTGGGTTTAAAGACCAATAGGATCTAACATTCTCCCTTGGAAGAAAAAAAAGTCTACTCTTAGCAAAAGATCACAATACTGCCTCAGAGGCACAATCATGATGACCATGATCCTTTGGCATCAAAAGCCATTTCAAGATATTTAAAGCTCAGGTTTCCATTTTCTTTTCCTGAAGGCCATGATAATTGAATGTAACAGAATTGCTCACTGCAGATGACTGATTTCTTTCCTCTTTTGAGCCCAACTTGAATTTGGTATAATGTACATCTGCATTTAAAAGGATGGATCCCCTGCAGATTACTAGTTGGTAATGAAGAAACTGGCGTTACTGAGAGTTGATGTCATCAAATAAATATATAGACTGAATAAGAAAACAGCCAAAATGCATTCTTGATGGACCCCTCTCTGCATGTTTATTGCCTCTAATAAGATTACTTGCAGGAAGTGTTTCAATACAAATAGTCTGAAGGAAAAAGAAGCTCCTTGTCAAGCAGCATATTGCAAAGTTTTATCTACAAAACTTGAGACATTTCTTGAGACATATTCAAACGATAAATTGAAATCCAGAAATCATGCACAGGGAAGGTTGCAGTTCTTGTATATGCTTCTGGGTAAGATGATGGGAAACAAGTATGTGAGTTGAAGCCAGATTGTTCAATAATTTCTTTGCCTCAATCTAATCCTGAAATGTAATATTTTGGCATATAATTTATTGATTTAAATAGGTAATTAGCTGGATCTTATCTGTTTTCTTTTTATAGATGTGTATGATGCTGGTTACCTTGCCTGCCAATTATCACTTTGGTATAAGCAGAAAAGCTTGTATTGGAGCCTACTTCTTGGGACTCAGGTTTTATCGCTTTTGGCAAAACTTGGTCAATGCCTGGAACCTTGCCCATCTTCAGAATTCTCTATGTATCCCACATGAGACTCTTCTATGAGCAAGCTAGTGTGGATTTAATGCTGGTTAGAAATTTTAGTAATTCATGGAAGCTGTTGTGTGCTTATCATTCCACTGGAGATGTTCTCTGTTATTAGAATAGAATAACAGAATTGAAAGGGACTTTGCAGGTCATCTAGTCCAAACCTCCACCCAAGCAGGAGACCCTACACCATTTCTGACAGATGGCAGTCCAGTCTCTTCTTAAAAGCATCCAGTGATGAAGTTCCCACAACTTCTGACGGCAATTTGTTCCACTGCTTGATTGTTCTCACTGCCAGAAAATCTCTTCTTATTTCTAGGTTGAATCTCTCCTTGATCAGTTTCCATCGGTTATTCCTTGTCTGGTCTCCAGGTGCTTTGGAAAATAGGTTGACCCCTCCTCTCTGTGACAGCCCCTCAAATATTGGAACATTGCTATCATGTCTCCCCTGGTCCTTCTCTTCACTAGACTAGCCATGCCCAGTTCCTGTAACCATTCTTCGTATATTTTAGCCTCCAGTCCCCTAATCAGCTTTGTTACTCTTCTCTGCACTCTTTCTAGAGTCTCAACATCTTTTTTTATAGTGTAGAGACCAAAACTGATGCAGTATTCTAGGTGTGGTCTTATTAAGGCTTTATAGAGTGGTATTAGTACTACACATGATCTTGATTGAATCCCTCTGTTAATGCAATTTACCGTGTTTCCCTGAAAATAAGACCTACCCCAAAAATAAGCCCTAGTTAAAACCGCGCCCATTCCGTCCCACATCACTGCCGCAATGGGGCAGGAGAGTGCACATCACACCACTGCCATGAGACAATGTAGGTGGGGGAGGGGGTGGAGCTGCCCCACATGCCCCACACCCTCTTCCTTGCTTGGCAACCTTCCCTTTCATTGCCCTCCCGAGCCCGACTGCCATGCTACCGAGGATGGGCGGGGCAGGCTCAGTCGCCTTACTCAGTCTCCCTCCTCCGTTCCAAGCCAGGGAGGAGTGACAGTGAAAGGCTCCGCTGCTGTTGTGCACCACTGGAAGGGTTTTCTTCGCGCTACGCCCTGCAGATCACTTGCCCGGCGGCAGCTATATCCTTCTTCTCCTCGAACTCTCCCATGACTTGTGTCGTGACCAGGCAGTGCAAGCCTCCCCTGCTGCCTCCCTCCGCCAGCCCTGTCGCCACCACCGAAGAGAACAGAAAACGGGGAGGGGGCAGCTCTGTGCAGCGATCCAGAGCCCAGAAGAGCACTTTCTTGCCACCCTGCTTTGCCCCGTATCTCCCTTCTCTGTTCTGGAAATGGCAGGCCCTTTTTTGCCACTTCTCACGGCGCTATGTTCCTCCTTCATATGGAAGGATGCTAAGCACCGGGAAAACTGCAGCAGCTGGAGGTGGGAGAGGAATGCCAGGCTCCCTTTCCCCAGTGGTTCTGCAAAGCCCTTGACGTTTTGCATGGAGGAGTGAATCCACTTCCCTCAGGGTTGGCCTCGGCACCCACTTCGGACAGAAAACAGAAGAGCTTTGCTTTTTTTCTCCACCCCCCTTCTTGCTTTTCTGCCTTAAAACATG
Organism: Protobothrops mucrosquamatus; assembly: GCF_001527695.2. Classification (NCBI taxonomy): domain Eukaryota; kingdom Metazoa; phylum Chordata; class Lepidosauria; order Squamata; family Viperidae; genus Protobothrops; species Protobothrops mucrosquamatus. Next base: position 537,322 of record NW_015387646.1, read on the forward strand.
TCCAGAGCAGACATGTTTTCCTCCTGATCAGCTAAAGTTATGGTAGCTACCAGTTTGATTTTTGTAAAAAGCTGAGTGTACTGGTATGTGTGAGTCCAGCTGGGCCAGCCCTGCGGGAAGTGGATCCACTCCACGCAAAACCTCTCCATGGAGCTGGAGAGCTTGGCGCACCACCGCCCAGCTCCTCTCTCTTCCCAAAAGCATTTCTTCACTAACCTGCTTTCCAGCTTTCCGCCGCTGTTGGGAAACAAAAGTTTTTGGGACTACGGTAAAAACAAAAAGGTCAATCAGACCTTCCTTCGCGAGATCTTTTTTTTTTCACGAGAAGTTGGAACGTCTGGTTGAACTTTTTTTCCCCACCAGCAGCCCCACAAACCTATTTTGTTTCCCTGCATGCGGTGGCGGAGAAATGCAACAGAGACAGAGAAACATGATGGAGCTGGAAAGCAGGTTAGTGAAGAAATGCTTTTGGGAAGAGAGAGGAGCTGGGGAGTGGTTCTTCTTACGGCAGAAAGTGCAGGGGCTGTAATCATGGCCCAAAGTCTGGCATGAAAATTCATGGGGGAGGTGGCGAGAGCACTGGGTACTGCTGGCAAGCATGATTTTCGGGGTGCCATCACGGTACGGAGCGAGATCCCCGCAGAGATGCCCCTTTGGAAAATCGGGAGCAGCAGCAGCAGTAGCAGCAGCAGAATCATGGGAAGGTTCATCTGAAGATTTTTTTCAGTCTTTTGCTGAACGGGGAGGATCCGCATTCTGCATCAAGTAAACCTTAAAGAAAGTTAAACTTTCTGACAGCGAAAATCCAGCAGTGGGGAAAAAACCCTGGTCTCACATAAAGGGGAATCTGCACCACCCACCTCCTCCCATGCCTTCACTTTGCTCAATCGATCAGCTGGCTATCATAGAAGTGAGGTTTAGCAGGCCAAGCACACAAGCAGAGGCATGGGAGGAGGCAGGTGGTGCAGATTCCCTGTACGTGAAACCAGGATTTTTTCCCCCCACAGCTGGATTTTTGCTGCCAGGCTGCTTAACTTTAAGTTTATTTGATGCAGAATGCAGATCCTTCCCAGATGCTACCTAGCAGCCTCCACTACCTCCTGCTGGAGCTGCCCCTTGCAACCCAGAGGCTGGGCAGGGTACCCCCCGTGTTGCGTGGCTTCAGTGAGTGTCTGGCAGGTGGAGGGAGGTAGCTCTACCCCCGCCACCTTGCCTCACCACTGGCAGCGGCAGGCCAGTGGCGGGGGTGCGCCCCAGAAATCGTACTGGATAGCCAGGGTTTGGCAGCAGGCTGAGTGGAAGGCAACTTGGCAGCTGAAGAGCTACAGGTGAGGTAGAGGCTGAAGGCTCCCAGGAGCAGCCCCATGCCCACCTCGCATAGGTGGTAATCAGGACAGGCAGGCCCGGGGACAGTGCCACTGCAACTGAAGGCGGAGTGCAAAACCATGGTCGCTGCCTGCTCCAGAAATCACAAGGTGAGCTGCAGAAGAGAGGGCCCCTCGGCGGCAAAGTTGCTTGGCACCACAGGCATGGCAGGGGCTAGTGAGAATGCGCCGGAAACACCTCCAGGTGATTGGAGAGATGGAACAAGAGGCAGGTCCAGGCCAAGCTCGGGGTGTCGCTTTACCCACATTGCCAATCCCGGCCGCAGTAGGGCCAGCAGGAAGGGCAGGTGGAGGCCACTCCCACTCCAGTCAGCCCTTGTGCCGCCTTCTGTATGTGAAAAAAATATGACATCTCCTGAAAATAAGACCTAATGCCTCTTTTGGAGGCCAAAAAAATAGAAAAACAGTTCTTATTTTGGGGGAAACATGGTAGGATTGCATTGGCTTTATTGACTGCCACTTTACACTGTTGGCTCTTATTTAATTGTCCACTAAGACTCCAAGATCCCTCTCACAGTTACTGCTATTAAGACTAGTTTCACTCAATGTACTTTTGTTTTTCTTGTCTAAGTGTAAGACTTTACTTTTCTCTAAATTGAATTTCATTTTGTTAGATAGGGCCCAGTGTTCAAGTCAGTCAAGATCCATCTGGATCTTGAGCCTATTTTCTAGGGCAGGGGTATCAAACTGCCGGCCAACGGGCCGGATGTGTCATCAGGAAGTCGCGCCCACCCCATTGCCGGCAATGGCAAAACCGTCCCGATACATTGCGCGACATCATGTGACGTCGCGAGTTTGACATGTCTGATCTAGGGTGATGGCTATTCCTGCCAGCTTAGTATCATCTGCAAATTTGATAAGTTCCCCTTCTATTCCCTCATCTAAGTCGTTTATGAAGATATTGAAGAGTACTGGGCCTAAGACAGAACTTTGTGGTACCCATTGCTTACTTCCCTCTATGTAAACGTAGTACCATTAAGGACTATTCGTTGAATACGGTTTGTCAGCCAGTTACAAATCCATCTGATGGTGATGCTATCTATCCCACTTTTTTTCAGTTTACTAAGAAGTAGGTTGTTTGTCAAATGCCTTGCTGAAGTCTAAGTATATTATGTCCACAGCATTTCGCAGGTCTACTAATTTAGTCACTTTGTCAAAGAATGAAATAAGATTGGTTTGGCATGATCTGTTTTTAACAAACCTGTGCTGACTTTTAGTTATTACTTTACTCATTTCTAGATCATTACCGTTCTATAATTGTGTAATGGAGTTTCTCAACCTCGCTGGCTGGGAAATTCTGGGAGTTGAAGTCCACACATCTTTAAAGTTGCTGAGACTGAGAAACACTGTTGTAGGTGTAGTTCGTCTGGCATGGCCAACGCTGTACTCTGTACTATTGTTGGTATTACTGGGAAGTCATTCTAAACGTGACTTGTTTTTCACACTGAGCAGTGAATGAACTATACTGTGGGAAGCCAGTAATAGTCAATAGTGGATCATCCCCAAAAGGTGTATTTGGCAGGACAGTCACAATGATGGGACCATTTAAAATGTAAGAGTTCAAATGGATGACTGACACAAGGTTAAACCTCAGGTCTTTGGCAACTTCAGATATTTGGGTAATAATGAAGTCTCTAACATTTCTCCCTTTGAGCAAGACTTAACTTCTAAAGAAGGTCTGGTCATTGGCATTCATTCTTAAAATGTACTTTTTTTTTGCTTAACATTAATATTTTTTCAAAAATTGCTATTATTACTTGGGTATAGAGTTCCAGTATCTAGCTCAAGGTTGATTTCTTAAATGTTATCATTACTGGCAACACCCTCAAAAGATGACTGAACATTAATAAAAGAGAAATACAATATTCCTAGATTATAATTGCTTTAGATCTGCTGGTTATGTTGCACAGAGTGGTGAAATGTGTTTTTTTCTCAGCCAGACATTTGGTCACCACGATGTAAAAAGATGTTGAGATTCTAGAAAGAGTACAGAGAAGAGCAACAAAGATGATTAGGGACTGGAGGCTAAAACATATAAGGAACGGTTGCTGGAATTGGGTATGTCTAGTTGAACGAAGAGAAGGACGAGGGGGGACATGATAGCAGTGTTCCAATATCTCAGGGGCTGCCACAAAGAAGAGGAAGTCAAGCTATATTCCAAAGCGCCTGAAGGCAGGACAAGAAGCAACGGGTGGAAACTAACCAAAGAGAGAAGCAACCTAGAACTAAGGAGAAACTTCCTGACAGTTAGAACAATTAACCAGTGGAACAACCTGCCTCCAGAAGCGGTGAATGCTCCAACACTGGAAGTTTTTAAGAAGAAACTGGACAGCCATTTGTCCGAAATGGTATAGGGTTTCCTGCCTGAGCAGGGGGTTGGACTAGATGACCTCCAAGGTCCCTTCCAACTTTATCATCATTATTATTATTATAAGTATCAATCAAAAACAGTTGATTTCTAAAGTCCAGTCAGCTACAAGATTATGAGGAGTTAATATGAATTATAAATATATTTAAATATATAAATATAATATATAAATATAATATGAATATTTATATCTTACAACATGCACTCTGCCATCTGAGGTACAATCTTACGTCTGTTATCAAGTTAATTTAATGGTCCAGTAGCAAAAGATATTACCAAAAATAAACAAACAAAAAACATTGAGTCCCAAAAGTTTTGTTAGATATCATTCTGTATTTAGATATAACTAGAAAACTATACAATCTTTTTTCAGATGTATTTCCATACCAGATTAGCAGATTACTCAACAATGGTAGAGCTTCTAACGTGCTGGGAAATTCTTAAAAACCAGGGAGTTATTCAGAGATGCATCTACCTTGAAAATAGCCCATGTTGAACGGTTTAGTAGAAACAAACATCAATAGCTGACCAAAATGTTTTATGTCATTTTGTATTATGTCATAAAATGCTGCAGGCTAAGATTTATGTCATAAAATTAAACAACTTTGATACTACAAGAGTCATGGGTCCTAGATTTTGGATACATTCTGTAAGTTAGTTCATTTAAGGTACCTTGGTTGAAAAGGTTCTGCCCTATGATATACCATTTTATCCAGTTATAGACATGAAAATTTCAGTAGTACATAGATGGATAGACTGTTCAGATTCCATTGTTTCTTTTTTCACAAACAATTCTCCAATATTAGAAGGAAAAATAATGACCAAATAATCCAGAGCTTAAATTTTGTTTAAAAATTCTCAAATACTCCAGAGATTATTAAATTTTGTTTAAAGTCCTATATCAACGGTACTGAGTCTTATTTTTAATACAACAATTAAAAGTACTCTTTGCATGTAGTTTTCAACTTATGACCACAATTGGGACCAGAATTTCTATCACTAAGAAATGTGATCATAAAGCGTCACTAAGTGACAGTATCATTTAGGGATGGCAATCCTGGCACATCCTGTTGCTGTCATTAACTAAGAATCACAACTCATTGAGTACCCACTCCAACTGAAGCCATTCCAGGCTTGGTCTTTCCCAGCTCAAGCTGGGACTATTGCAATGCTCTCTACATGGGGCTCCCCTTGAGGTGCACCCGGAGGCTCCAGCTAGTTCAGAATGCGGCTGTGCGGGGGATCTTGGGGGCCTCTAGATGCTCCCATGTAACACCTCTCCTGCGCGAGCTGCACTGGCTGCCGGTGGCCTTCCGGGTGCGCTTCAAGGTGTTAGTAACAACTTTTAAAGCGCTCAATGGCAATGGACCTAGGTATTTGCAAGACCGCCTTCTACCAAACACCTCCCTTCGACCAGTCCGCTCCCACAGAGAGGGCCTCCTTAGAGTGCCGTCGGCCAGACAATGCCGGCTGGCGACCCCCAGGGGGAGAGCCTTCTCTGTGGCAGCTCCTGCCCTCTGGAATGACCTACCCCCCGACCTACGTACAGTTGCGGA
>NW_015387646.1:543214-547986 GCF_001527695.2 Protobothrops mucrosquamatus
AGTTTGATTATGTTTCAGTGGGGGTTTTTTTACGGGTGTGTTTTTAGAACAGGCCTGTTATTTAATTCGATTTTAAAACAAACTATTTATTTATTATTGTGGTTTTTAGTATCGCCTGTTCACCGCCCTGAGTCCCGCAAGGGAGATAGGGCGGTATATAAATTTAATAAATAAATAAATAAATAAATAAATAAATAAAGCCTCAGTAAAGGGACTGCCTCCTCTTCAACTTCCCCCATATCTTCCCCCCATTCTGCCCTTTTAGCTGCTCTGCACCTTGCCTTGCAGCGTGGCAAGTAGCTCCAAAATCGCACGGCTCTGCGGTTGCTTGCTGCACTGCAGCTCATGGGCTTCTTGGTGCACCATACACTGGGAACTGCAACAAGCGGCCCCAGTAGCATGGTGCAAAGCCACAGTGGCCTGGAAAACCTCAGCTACCCCAATCCAGTTCCTGCTGCCCTTCCCAGTGTGCCCTCCAAGGCCCCTGCTGTCCTGCACTCTGCTGCCCCAGCCGACCTTCGCTCTTTTCTTGCTCCCACTGCTAATGACAGCTGCCTGCCCTGGCTCTTCATGAGGCAGCTGCTGAACATGTGAGACCATCTTCCTAAATCTCACAAAGAAACTGCCATGAACAACCTTGGGAAGAAAATCTTGTGCAACCAGCAGCTACCTGGTAAAGGACTAGACTGAGCATGCCTGGTCAGCAGCGAGAGCATAAAAATCATGAAGATCAACTAGGGCAGCAGGGGTCACCAAGTGCAATGGGCCAAAAGGGGATAGATGGGGGGGAGATAGGTAGATGGTAGAGTTAACAACCCCATGCAGTTGTTAAATGTGGGCAGGTTGCCAAGTGTCTGAATTTTTGTTACATGGCTGTTGGGACCCTGAGGGGCCATAACTTTGGGGATTAGTCATTAAGTCCCTTTGTTCAGTACCTCTTGAACTACAGTCACTGAACAAATGGTAATAAATCAGGACTACCTGTATAGAATAATTATAAATCATAACTATAATTGTCTCTCCTTTTATTTTGATATGTAATAATTTATATGATCACATATGGAAGCCATTTTATCACAACTCTGCTGAACAAATATTTAATTAAATTTGATACTTTTATGTGACAAAATACATAATAAGTTGTAACAATATGATTTCTAAAAAGTTAACATCAATTTGCATATTGTTTAGTTTGGATAAGTTTTTGCTTAAAAATAATTTGAAAAAATATACAAAGAATGAGTGCTCTTTGGAGTCCTAAGTGTAAATTTTATAAAACGCTTAAATCAAAAGCAATGAAGAACATTAGTAGAATCCAAAGTAAGTTTCTAATTCTGACTGTACATTAGGCTAGAAATAATTGTAAAGAAACACAGTTCTAAATTATGTGATACTCAATTAAAATAGTGAAAGGTACAATCTGTCTATCCCAATCCTGCCATGCATTAAGTCCATAGAATCACAGTATTATGGAATTGTATGGCATGTCCCGAAATCCTTGTATCATCTTTGTCACTTTTCTATACTTATTCTAATCTGTCAATATTTTTCTGGAAGTGCGCAGTATTCTATGTGTGGTGTCACACTTGTTAATTTTATCAACATGAACAAATATAAAAAAAAGGTATTTTAGTCAATATTGTCCTGTTATTTTCATTGCTGCAGTGACTTTGAGAACATAACAAAGAGTTCATACATTAAAGAAAACACATAATGGTGATGGTAGCAGGTCTATATCACTTAAACACCAATCTCTAGACTATCTAGGGATATCTGGACTATCATTTTCTATTAATTCTTCTTTGTTCCTGTTTTAAGCTGTCAATATTCTTCTGGAAATAGTGTTCCAGGTGTGGTCTCATACTTGATAAATTTATCAACATGAACAAATATATGAAAACAATATTTCAGCTGACTACATTGTCATGTCATTTTCAGTGCTGAAGTGACTACTAGCCCATCTCTTTTATAGCACAGTTGCTTTCTCCTGGTCTGTTCCTAGACGCACTACATTCCACACAGTATTTACTTTGGCCTGAATAGGGTGCTACCTTTAACGTAGGTATATAAGTCTCCCATATGAAAAGCCAAAATAGTTTCTATTCAGACTGGTAGATAGAATTTGTCTCACATTTGCTGTTAAAATGTTCACTGTATACTCAATGGCAATCAAGTTCAACATTTCCATTTGTTAATAACTCTAATGTTCATTGTGACTAGGAGGGTACTATCCTTCTCTTGGATGATCACTTTTCAGAAGCATCTAAGAAGGTTGCCACATTTTTGTCAGTAGCTGTAGCTGTTGCAAATTCCTTCCCTATGCTATTAATTATTAGCTACTAACTGGTTTAGGATTTTCTCACTATTTTAAAATTTCTTATTATAGTTCTTGTATCATATGCTGGTGTTTTACTATGTTTGGTCTTGAACCACTAATACATTTTTATTGTACATTCTATGCAGTTACTCATGCAAAATCTATATGCTTTATGTTTTAGTTTTTATATAGATCAATACATACATACCTACATAACAATTAAATAAAATAGTAATTTATAGATGAATACTATTTTAACAATGGAGCCAAGTCTGAATATGTGAATGACTAACTCAATACGCAGTATTTTGGTAAGATGCTTAAAATTTATCAATGTATTGTAATACCAAAAGTAAAACTGAGAACAATCTTAAAACTGAAGCAGTTTGCTTTGATGTTGGAATGATCTGATAATCCCAAAGCTCCTTCAAATTACAGCAGATAGGGCTGATTTGGGGATACCATCACATTAAGAAATAGAAAGGGACTTCCGGTGGCTCGGCGACGGCCGATGGAGGCTTTTTGACAGCCTCCCGTCCGGGGCTGCGTTAAAGCTGCCGAAACAGCATCTATCAGCTGTTGGGCGGCTTGAGCTTTCTCTCCGGGAGAAGGAGAGAAGGTGAGCTTTACTCTGAGTAGGAATAGAGTTCCCTAGTCTCCCTAGGAGCTTCCAGGGAGACGTAGGTGAGAACTCCTCCGGAGCTCAGAGCTTTCTCCGCAGACGGGGATGTCTTCGTTTTTGCAGCGAAGCCAGACGTCGTCTCCACCTCTGAAACTTTGAAAAATTTTTAACTGTGAGTAAATCATCAGACAGAGCTGACCAGTAACTTGGACTTGTTTGGAAAAGAAAATATAACTTTAACTCAGAAAGAACAAGGCTTCTTCTCAATTGTTGCAATTTAAAGTTAACTTTGGGGGGAAAAAATGGCTGCGGGCGAGCCGCTTCTTTGTTTCAAAGGGAAACTTTCACTTCTCTTCCGGTTGTGGATTGCTACATTGTAATGACTGTAAAGACTTTGAAAAAAAAAAAAAGAAAAAATTCAAGAAAACATTGTTTAAATACTTATTGTTCTGGACTGACTATTAAGACTCTTTTAAAATTAAGAATGGCTTCTAAACGTATTGGAACTTCTGCTGTACCTAAAGCAGTTACTCCTTCACCAGCTATACAACCTACACAACAGAAAGCTAAAACTCCCCCACCCTCCCCTCCTCCTTACATTACTCTTAAAGATTTACAGGACTCTCTGGTACAAATTTCTAAACAGATAGTACAACAGATGAGAGCTGAAACAGAAGAACTTCTTGGTAAGAAAAATGATGAGTTGTGTGAAAACATGTCCCAAATTTTTCAAGGTTTTGCGTTTCATGTGGATCGTTTAGAGGGACATGTGGATGAAGTGGTGGAGAAGATGGAGGGTATGGAGGAGAGATTAGAGAAAATAGAAGAAGGTGTGGAGATTGTTCAAAATGATATTGTAATGTCACAGTATAGAGAAATGGAACATGCCATAAGGATTAGAGGTCTTAAGGAGAATTTACAAGAGAAATTGAGGGAGGAGGTAGCAGCTGCTCTAGCCCTGGTTTTTGACTCCGATCCTGAAATTATATATGGAGAAATCGAAAAAGCATATAGAGTAAACTCATGGGTGGCACATCAGAGAAATTTGCCTAGAGATGTGGTTGTTTACTTCTCCAGAAAAACACGTCGAAATGATATCATACAAGCTTTTTATCAACAGAGATTTCAGATTGCTGCTCAAGATGTTATAATTTTGAAAGAGATACCTTCAAAAAAATTTTAAAAAAGAAAGGAATTTGCTTTTTGGGCTCAGGAGTTAAAGAAAAGACAAGTGCCTTTTAGATGGGAGATACCTGTTGGACTGTTTTTGAATTATGCTGGGAATTGTTATAAACTTGACACAGTTCAGAAGGCCAAAGATTTTTACTTAATGGTTCTGAAAGCAGATTCATCTCCTATGTCACCAACTAAAGGAATGGAAGAAGTGGAACAATTGGTTGTAGAAATGCCTGGAGCTACATCGTTGCCTGCAGTTGATTCCCAGAGTCAGCAACTGATGGAGGTGAAAGCTGATTCAAAAGAGCAGAGGATGACACGTGCAGCGCACAAACGAAGGGAAAGAGAACAACAAAAAGAATCTGTGCCTCAAACATATTCCTTTACCTCAGAGCCAGTGGGAGGGGCCAGACCCAAAAGATCTGTTATGACAGACCTGCAAGGAATTTATTATTCAAATTATTCAAATTTATACCCCGCCCTTCTCCTAGCGGACTCAGGGCGGCTTACAGCCAGTTTAAAACAGAATAACTAATACAATAATACTAAATTTAAAATGTAGTTAAAATGAAATATTAATTGTTGGCCTTTTCTTTTTTAAAATTATTTTAAAACCAAATTAAAATACCCCTTAGGCCAGTCCTGCTAGCTTAAATA
>NW_015387646.1:548083-550651 GCF_001527695.2 Protobothrops mucrosquamatus
AAATTTAAAATGTAGTTAAAATGAAATATTAATTGTTGGCCTTTTCTTTTTTAAAATTATTTTAAAACCAAATTAAAATACCCCTTAGGCCAGTCCTGCTAGCTTAAATAGCCATGTCTTGAGGGCGCGGCGGAAGGAGGGGAGATCCGGAATCACCCGGATCTCTGGGGGTAGTTCGTTCCATAGGGTGGGGGCTCCAGAAGCTCCAAAAGCTGAAAGATGGTTAAGTTAATGACTTTAAATGTTAATGGACTGAATTCACCACAAAAAAGGAAGAAAATATTTCATTATTTGAAACAATACAAAAATGATATCATATGTCTACAAGAAACTCATATTGCATCAAAAGATCAAAAATATCTGGCAAATTCCAAATTGGGTCTACATTTTATTGCCCCTGCACCAAAGAAAAAAGCAGGTATAGCTTTTTATGTTAAGAAAGAGTTACTGCCAAAGTTAATAGAATCAGATATAGAAGGAAGATTTGTGCTTATTGAACTTTTATTGAATGGGAAAAAGTGTCTTGTTGCTGGCATATACGCACCTAACCAATACCAACAGCAGAAACAATTCTACAGTTTTTTACATCAAAAGATAATACAACTGGATTATAAATCTATTATTATGATGGGAGATTGGAATGGTGTAATAGACCCTAAAAGAGATAAAAAAAACTTTTTCTAAAGCTTCAACTCAAACCAAATTGCCTAAAAGGTTTTTTGCATTGCAAGAGGATTTGGAGTTAAAAGACATATGGCGAGATTGGAATACAGGAGAAAGTGATTTTACTTTTTTTTCAGATAGACATCAATCTCACTCTAGAATTGATTTTATTTTGATTACTAGTGATTTGATCTCTAAGGTTAAAAAAGTGAAGATTTTTCCTAGGACTTTATCAGATCATAGCCCTGTATGGATGGAATTTTTAATTGATGGTGGAAGTAAAAGGACTTGGAGATTAAATGAGAACTTATTAAAATATGAAACTAATGTACAGAAACTTAAAGACCACTTAAAGGACTTTTTTATGTTGAATATGAATAAAGGTACTTCTATGTCAATGGTATGGGATGCAAGCAAAGCTTTTATGAGAGGTGCCTTAATTTCAATGAATACTGTTTATAGGCGAAAGCAATTACAAAGGCACAGGGACTTAGAACAAGAAATAAAGGCAAAAGAAAAAGCTCTCTCCTTAAATCCAATGGATAATAATTTAAAGGTATCTATTGCAATGTTGAAAGAACAGTTTAACATGTTAATGGCTGATCAAGTGGCAGTTAACTTGAGATATATGAAACATAACACATTTTGTAACGCAGACAAACCTGGAAGGTTGTTAGCTTATTAATTAGGAAAGAAACAAAAACAAAGAGTTATAGAGAAAATAAATTATAAAGATAAAGAGGTTTTTCAGCAAGATTTGATTAAAAAGGCTTTCTCGGAATATTTCTCAAAATTATATGCCTCTGAGAACATACAAATTTCTGAAATAGATAGCTATCTTCAACAAGTAAATTTTCCTAGACTTTCAGATGACCAAAAAGGAATGATGAACTGTCCGATTGTGTTGGATGAGATCACTAAGGCAATTAAACAATTGAAGGTTGGTAAAGCCCCTGGTACAGATGGGCTAACGGCAATTTATTACAAAATATTGTCTGAAGAAATGTTAGAACCTTTGAGATGTCTTTTTAATAGCATTTTGTTAGGAGAAGAAGTGCCACCATCATGGAGGAGTGCATTTATCTCAGTCATACCAAAGGAGGATCAAGATTTGACACAGCCTAAAAATTATAGGCCAATATCTTTATTGAATACGGATTATAAGATTTTTGCAAAAATCTTAGCTAATAGATTAATGCAAGTATTAAAACGGATTATTCATGTGGATCAGTCTGGATTTATAACTGGTAGATATATGAAGAACAATGTTACACAAATTGTAAATTTGTTGGAATATCTGGATAAAAATAATCAAATCCCGGCGGCTTTTATCTTTCTGGATGCTGAAAAGGCCTTTGATAAGTTGGATTGGCAATTTTTATTACGAGTGGTGGACAAAATGAATTTTGGGGACAGATTCTCATCAGCGTTAAAGGCTATCTACCAACAACAATCAGTGCAAGTGGTAGTAAATGGAGGACTGACAGACTTAATTAAAATTGAGAAAGGTACGAGGCAAGGATGCCCTTTATCACCTTTATTGTTTATATTGACTTTGGAGATTTTATTAATACAGGTTCGTGAATCATCGATTATAAAAGGAATAACTTTGGGTAAGAATGACTACAAGCTTAGAGCTTTTGCTGATGATTTGGTTTTTACCTTATTGCAACCGATTGATTCAACAAGACATTTGATACAGATTTTGACACAGTATGGGAAAGTTTCGGGATTTAAAGTAAATAATAATAAGACTAAAATATTATCTAAAAATATGCTTTTGAAAGATAAAGAGACTTTAAGTAACTTAACTGGTTTTGAAATAGTGAAAAAGGTGAAGTACTTGGGTGTTTATATTACTGCCTCTAATGTTAAATTGTATAAAAATAATTATGATAAGTTATG
>NW_015387646.1:551630-557447 GCF_001527695.2 Protobothrops mucrosquamatus
AGAAGAAGATAAAATTTACACCGCAATTATTTCTATTGGGCATTATGGACAATCTGGACTCAAAAGAAATGAATTTGATGTTGTACTGTATAACAGCAGCAAGGACATTGATTGCTCAAAATTGGAAAAAGGAGACATTACCGAATATGGATGATTGGAGACAGAAAGTTTCATATTTTGCAGAAATGGCAAAAATATCTGCATACCTGAAGGATCAATATCAAGAGAAATTTATTTTGGTATGGAGAAGATGGATAGATTATATTCAGAGAAAATACGAAATGAACAATTATCATATAGCTTTTGATTAATTATTGTTACTTATAAATATTTTTATATATAATTTACATATATAGTTCATAGTTAAGGTGATTGTATGTTAGAGTTAAAGTAAGTTTATACTTGTTTATATTATGAATGGGTTGTTTGGGTTAAACTTGGATTACTATATGCTTAATCCTGTACTCAGCTCTGGGAAGTCGGGGGGGGAAGGGGATTAGGGGACTGAAATTATAAAAACTGATGTATTTATATATTATAGGTAAATAATAACTGTATTGAAAAGAGGAGATGCTCGGCTGGCACCCCAAACTGCACTCGAAGAGGCGGTTAAGAAGGGAGAGGGGATGTAGGTAGGTGGAAAGGAGGAAGGAGGAGAGGTTGTGGGATTAGAGGGAGGAAGGACAGGAAAGTGAATGAGGGTGGAGGCAAGGCGGGGACTGCCGAGCGTTTCCGAAAATGTATTGATTTGGATTATCTTTTATTGCTTGTGTATGTAAATGCATCATATTGGTATTTGTTGTTTAATTACAAAAAACAATAAAAACTTTATTTATAAAAAAAAATAATAGAAAGGAATCAGCAGTTTTTCTGAGATGTTGTCAGTGCTGAACTTCAGAAAGTAAATGGTACAATATAAAATTAAATTTGAATTTAGATGTCAATTTAATAGCAATTTAATTTAATTTAAAGGATTAGTATAATTATTTTAAACAATTCGTCCTTCTATCACACTGCAAGCAATAATTTGCTGGTAGCTTTCAGAGAAACCCTGGGATAACACAAAAAGCTTTCAGCATCAACATGTCAGATCCTACACCCTTTGGTAAGCATAAATAATTTCTGCAACTGATTTAGTTTCCCTCTCTGAAAATGTACTTCAGGGGTTATTTATGCCCTCTATTGCCAGCAATCCCAGACAGCATGTTCAATAGCAAAGCAACAGCATTAGATTCTGTATCTATCACATTAAAACACAATTTTTGCAGGCAGAATTGTTCAGGAATGAAAGCCAGGTTCAAATTTCTGTTTAATTACTAACAAAATGGAGATTCTCAGGGACAACTGTAAAATGGTAATAATTAGCTATTTGGAGAAGCAATAGTAATAGCACTTAGACTTATATACCACTTCACAGTGCTTTACAACCCTCTCTAAGCGGTTTACAGAGTCAGCATATTGCCCTCAACAATCTGGATCCTCATTTTACTGACCTTGGAAGGAAGGATGGAAGGCTGAGTCAACCTTGAGCTGGTGAGAATCAAACTCCTGGCAATGAGCAGCATGTTAGCCTGCAATACTGCATTCTAACCACTGTGCCACCATGGTTCTAGGACAGTGGTTCTCAACCTTTTTAATGCCACGACCCCAACCGGTCGTAAGTCGAGGACTAAACCAGTCGTAAGTTGAGGACTAAACCGGTCGTAAGTCGAGGACTAAACCGGTCGTAAGTCGAGGACTACCCAACTGGTCGTAAGTCGAGGACTTTCCCTGCCCGGGAGCACCGCGCATGCGTGGTTCCGCCCCCTGCACCGGCCGAGGCGTAGCTGGCAAGCGGCAGAGACGGAGCAGGCCGACCACCAGCTGGCCCAGCCCAAGGGAGGTAAGGCACCCGCCGGAAAAGGGGAAAAAATGGCAGACAAAAAAAAATGGCGGACAGCCTTGCTTGGCGACCCCCATGAAATGGTCGATCGACCCCAAATGGGGTCCCGACCCACAGGTTGAGAACCACTGTTCTAGGAGAAGAGTTTCTCCTAATAGCTAATTATTAAGTTAAGCATTTTGGAAAAAAAATAGTAAGCAAGTAATATTAGGATTTAATTAAAATAGCAGATGCCTTCCTTATTGATAAAATCCATTATTTTGCATGGCAGGATACATGTGCGGGTTTACATAACTACTCTAAGGTAGAATTTTGCATTTTCATCATCCTGTTATTGGGAAAAGAGAGGATTGTCCCATTACTTCCAAGGATGTTTCCCTTTTCCAGAGGAGAAAATATTTTACTTTACAACCTAATCCACTATCTCTCAACCTTGAGAACTTTTAAGATATGTGGACTTCAACTCCTGGAATTCTAAGAGTTGAAGTCCACACATCTTACAGTTGCTAAGATTAAGAATCACCATCCTAAAGGCTGAATCTTTTAGAGTAGATTATATAGAATAATCTATATAATATAGAATTATATAGAATAATCTTTGCCATGTAGTGCAGAGTTGGTGTCAAGGCACGCATTTTTTTCTTACTACATTTGTCATCATGTTAAGCTTCTAATAAATTGTATAGAATGTTGCATCCCATTCTTCTCCTTCATAAGCTGGGAGACATAGTTTCATTAGACTTTATAATATGTATATCTACTACAAAACATTTTGCTTCCCTCCTCCCAATTCAGAGTTCTCCCATTTTCTCCCCACACCTCCCTTGACCAAAGCTTTGCAAAATTTTTACAAGCTTAATCTGCTTGGATAGCCAGGCAAGCAGGCTGTGCAAAAGAGGAGAGGATATGTTGAAAAAAGGAATGAAAACAATTGTAGAAGTAACAAAAGTCATAAGAGAGTTACTCAAAGATGGGTATCAGTGGATGACTGATGCAACTGAAATATCTCCCTTCCCCTTTTTGTCCAGGGTCAAGAGGAAGGACAAATAAAAAGGCAGATCTTAACCAGCTTAGCCAAAGAAAAGATAGAGAATGTCTCCTTTATTATAGTGACTCAGGAGAATAGAGCAGTGGAGAGGTTTGAAATCTTGTGAGCTCCATTTGATAAAGAAATTAAACTAGAAATGGAGGCACAATATCTTTTAGCTACCCACCACCAGAAAACAGACAGATGGACACATCTGTAAAAAGCTATGGAGATGGCCTTCAGAGAAATATACAGTAGTTGTTACAAAAACAAAGAAGCATTCCTTGAGCCCTGAAAAAAGTGACAATATTAGGAAAAGACTCAGGGTGGTTGCTTTCTGATTCTTTGGTGTAAAAGAGAGAGGAGAGGAAAAACCAAATCAGACTTGCACAATCTCCTTACTATAGCCTCTCAATAAAATTTAAGTCTAGTCATCTTGTGCAGTCTGCTTTGGACAACTTTGAAAGGCTGATGGAATATCTCCAGATGTAGTAGGGAAAAAAAGAAATAAGGAAAGAGGTGATATAGTCATGTCAATACTGAGTCTTCCTATTTTAACTATGAAGAGAAGGGGCGTTGTCTTACCTGAACGCCTTTTCTCAGTACGGAGATGGAGAATTCACACATGGGTTTTCATTGGATGCCTGCTCTTGAGACCAAGTAGTCAAACTTGACACGCCCCCTCTTGCTGGCCAGTCTTTAACGAGGGCGAAGTGACTGAAGATGGACGAGGTGTTGGCTCTCAGACCCCTACAATGGCCTACCTGACCTCAAGGGGTGGGTGTGAATTCTCCATCTCCGTACTGAGAAAAGGCGTTCAGGTAAGACAACGCCCCTTCTCCAGTACGGGAGATGGAGAATTCACACATGGGACATACCAAAGCTCCATAGTCCCAATGGGTGGGAAACATAGGAGCCCTAATTAGAGTCTCCAGCAATCACCTGCTGAAGAACCCTTCTTCCAAAGGAAGCATCTGCCGCAGCAAAACGGTCAAGTTTGTAATGACGTACAAACGGGAAAGGCGACGACCAAGTCGCAGCCCTACAAATCTCGTCAATGGACGCCTGGGTAGACCATGCTGCAGAGGTCGCAACGCTACGAGTGGAATGTGCAGTAATGCGTCTAGGAGCCGGCAGGGATGAAGACTGATACGCCTCCGCAATACAGGCCCTGATCCACCTGCCAATAGTACCAGAGGAAACCTTCTGGCCCAAAGAGGCCGGACAGTAGGAAACAAATAGGGCCTCTGACCTACGAAAAGGTTCTGTACGTTTAATATAACGCCACAACGCCCTACGGACGTCTAGCGTGTGCCACTGCCGCTCCAAGTCGTGGGAAGGATCGGGACAAAAATTGGGCAAGATGACTTCCTGTGCCCTGTGGAAAAGTGAATTAACTTTGGGAACAAAAGTGGGGTCTAGGCGAAGGACCACTCTATCGCTGTGAAAAATACAAAGATCACTTCTGACCGATAAAGCGGCCAACTCAGAGATGCGTCTGGCCGACGTGATCGCTATCAAGAACGCAACCTTAAGAGAGAGGTTCCGCAATGGAACAGTCCTTATTGGCTCGAAAGGAGGCTTTGTAAGAGCCCGAAGTACGAGCGGTAACTCCCAAGAAGGATATCTGTGTACCACGGGAGGTCTAGTGTTACAGGCGCCCTTAATAAAAGCCCGAATCCTGGGATGGTGTGCCAGAGGAACTGAATCTGCACAGGTAAATAATGTAGACAAGGCGGCCACCTGTCTGCGTATGGTCACAGGGGCGAGGCCTTTGTCCAGACCATCTAAAAGATAGTCCACTATTTGAGGGACAGAAAGGTTGCGTATGTCCAGTTGACGACTCCGGCACCAAAGGCAAAAATTCTTCCAAGTAGAATCATAAATGCAACTGGTCGCCGGACGTCGGGAAGCTTGAATCATGGAAATGGCACGAGCGGAAAATAGTTCTTGGGCCATTATGCTGCGCTCAAGTGCCAAACGGTCAGTTGTAACCATTGGGGTTCCGGATGTTGAAGGGACCCCTGATGTAACGACACCCGGTGAGGGGGAATCTTCCACGGAGGGCATCTGGAAAGTGTCATCAAATTGGCAAACCACGGCCTCTGAGGCCAATACGGTGCCACCAGGATCACCTCCGCCCGTTCCCGAAGAATCTTGCGTATGGTCGCCGGGTATGAGGGGTAGCGGAGGGAAGGCATAAAGCAGGCCCTGCGGCCATGGACTCCTCAGGGCGTCCGTACCCTCCGCTCCTGGAAGGAGATAGCGGGAATAGTACCTGGGGAGTTGAGCGTTGCTTGCTGATGCAAACAGGTCGAGGACTGGTCGTCCGAAACGGTGAGATATTTCGGAGAACAGGTCCGGGTGCAGTCCCCACTCCGAGGGGTCCACTGTGGCGCGACTCAGCAGGTCTGCTTGCTGGTTGTTGACCCCTGAGATGTGCTCGGCTTTGATGGAGGCTAGGTTGAGTTCCGCCCAGGAAATCAGGAGCCGTGCCTCGGACATCAAGGACCTGGACCTGGTGCCCCGACGGTTGACATGTGCTTTGGACGCCACGTTGTCCGTGAGGACCAGAACGTGACGACCTTTGATTGTAAGTCTGAATTGGCGTAGAGCCAGGTGTATGGCCCTGTGCTCCAGCCAATTTATGTTGTGTCTCAAGTCTGTGCGTGACCAGCGACCTTGCGCAAACTGAGACTGTTGATGGGTCCCCCAGCCGAACAGACTGGCGTCCGTAGTGATGGTGATGCGGTCCGGTTCCTTGAAGGGTGACCCCTTGCTTATAGCCCGCGAGAACCACCAGCGGAGCGCTTTGCGAACGTGAACCGGAACTCTGACCTGATGACTGGATGCACTGGTGTTTGTGCGTTGGAACGGGAGTAGGAACCACTGTAGGTCCCGCAAGTGT
>NW_015387646.1:558594-561874 GCF_001527695.2 Protobothrops mucrosquamatus
TGACAAAGAAGGAAGTGCAGCTGGCCGTTTTAATTGCCCATGCTGCTGATTGATGTGTCTTTCTGAATGTATGCTCCCATTTTTTATCATCCGCTTTAAGCGCCTGTGTCAAGTCCCCAGCAACCGCCGTTTGGGATACCAATGGGGTCCAAGCCTCGTCTACCTTAGGGACCTCCAGCGCGTCACTGAGATCAGTGGAGGTGCTGAATAACTTTCTGTCGGTCCCACTAACGGAAGGAAATGAGACCGGGGCAGCCCATGGCTTCTTAATCCCTTTAAGGAAAATGGAAGGGCATGGAACATGGTGTTTGGTAGCCACTTTCTCAAAGAATATTGGGTGAGGGTCGGTATCCGACGCCACTGGTGGTTGAGGGAATTGGTCTGACCCTAAGTTTGCGGTTGCTGTAGCCTTACGAAGAATTGACAGGAAATGAGCCGGATTAAAGAGACCCCCCGAAGTGGCAGGTTCAGGAGGGAGTTCCTCATCTTCCGAAAGCAGAAGATCCGGCTGTTCCCCACCTTGAGGGGAAGAGAAACCACTCACCGAAGAGTGTGCAGGAGACATAGGCTCCTGAATCATGGGAAAATCTGCGGGGATCTCGTAAGGGGACATAGCCGAGGTGGAACCCCCTGATCAGGTGAATGAGAGGAGCGTTGGGCTAAGGCTCTATCCACCACCTTGGAGAGCAAAGCCTCAAGGCGCGCGTCGGCAAAAATGTCTGCCAAGTCCACCCCCCTGGGACCCGTAGCCGTGGGCGTAACCGTGGACTCTGAAACTGTCCCTGGAGGAATTGTGGGGTGTTGAACCACAGTGGGGGGAGAACCTATATTCACCGGGGTTCCCGGAACAGACCATACGCCCTGGGCAGAAGTAGATGGACCTAAGGGCAGATCAATTTCCGTATCCTCCAGCTGCTTTGACTCAAGCCCGGCTTGCCTCTGCACTCTGGAGAACTCCTTCTCCAGAGCCTGGTGCCTACGGCTGGCTTGCTTCTCCGCCAGCTTAGAAGACTTCTTGAGCATATGTTTAGTCTTGGATTTTGCCTTGCCTGCCGTCCCCTGACCAGAGGATGTAGTGCAGCCGTGACTGGAAGATGGAGTAGATTGAGGCAATGAAGAGCCTTCCATCCCAGTGGAGCAATCTCAGATAGGCTGAGGTGACGCTCTGGCAGGCAAGAAGCTGGCGGAGGCGGAATTGGAACAAACACAGAGGCTGTTCCCCTGACCACCCGACTCAAAAATAAATTCTCTCTCTGGGCAATGGTCACGGCCCTTGAGTTAGGTACCGAAGGCACGGTTGGAACCACCCCTTGTGTTCCGCCCCGGAGGCCTTAGGTGGCCAGGCAATGTGCACCAGTAAAGAAAAAATCCCCAATTAGGGAGCAGATGACTTGAAGAAATTAGGCTTAGGTAATGGATAAAATGATTTGAGACTACCCAACAGTATTAATTTGTAATTAGTGAGATTGATGATGAGGGCACGGTAGATGATCTGAATGAGGTCAGCTAATGTGTATACGCCCTTTGGGCCTAAGAGACTGCCACGTGGCATTCAAAATGGCGGCCGCCAATTATTTAACAATTTATTATTATTGACCTGAGGCGATCAGCAATTGAGCAATTCAGACAGCAAAAAAATAATACTCTCTCTATTTGAGAGTCTGAAATCACGCACTAAAAGGAGAGAGCTGGAAATTTGAGTTAGTCCTTGCAGCTCCTCGCCCTAAATTTCGGGCCTAAAATGGCGGCCGCAAGTTCGTTTAGTCAAAAAAACGGCACTGTGACCCCAATTAAGGTTCTGGATGGACGGATCGATTACAGGGACCGCGTTTGATTGTCCTTAGTGAATTTCCCCCCCTGCGATCCTCTTTTCGATCGCCAAATTGAAAAGTAAGTAAATAGGCTTCGTTGCCTTTTCCGGCAACCAAAATGGCGCCCGCGAGCAAAACGGACGGCTGGGAAAGGTCCGAAAAGTTGAAAATGCTCCGAACGCAGCACGACAGGCTGCAGGAGCGATCGTTAAGTCCGGGGAGAAAGAACAGCCGTTCTTTTTGTAAAATGATTGATAGGGAGCTTTCCTCCCCCCCAGAGCCCTGGGGAGAAATTAGAAGAAACGGGAAGGGATTTCCCCCCCCCCACACTCCCTTACCTCCCTCAAGGGTAAATTTAAGTTAGTACTGATCCCAGTGCTAAGAAATTTTTAAAAGGGAAATTCAAATTGGTAATTAGGATTATTAGAAGGGATTTTTGAGGGGAAAGGAGAATTCACCAAAGGCTTTCTAACCTGCTTTGACTGAGAGCCAAACCAGACACGTCGTCAAGAGCTGAGACCAAGTTAAAGACTGACCAGCAAGAGGGGGCGTGTCAAGTTTGACTACTTGGTCTCAAGAGCAGGCATCCAATGAAAACCCATGTGTGAATTCTCCATCTCCCGTACTGGAGAATAACCAAATTTTGATTGACCTAAAAATGTAGGAGAAAAATAAAAACTCTGGAAAACAGACATTTACATAGGTTTTTATTTTACATTTTGCAAATCTTTGTGCATTGGCTACATTTTTATTTGCAATAACACAACTAATCTAGTTGAGTCATACCTGTAAATTTCTACTGTAAGCAAGTTCCTCGACATATGGATAGATATATAGAGTATTAAATTTATAGCTTTGGCTAATGGGAAGGTAACAAACTATTCAGTCCTAGTGTCACAATACAGGTCAAAAGACAACCAAGACTCCGGTGGGGGGATTTGGAAGGCCTCGGCCTGGCGGAAGACCTGGTTGGGAGGGAACACTCGGCCAGGATTTCGCCCGGCGGAGGTCCGAAGGATTCGCCCCAGTAGAAGACCTAGCTGGGATAGAGGACGTGGCGAGGGCTTGGGGAGCGGCTCCCTGAATTGACCAACTCCAGGAGGACTGTTTCCCCCCCTTTTTTGGTTCCCTGCTGCCGGACTCATCGCTTCACCCGGAATGTACTCCAGGACGGATCTGCTGGTCCTGCGCGATTCCCCCCTCGCGCAGGCCTGGCCCAGTACAATTCCAAGGGCCTGCCTCGATGAAGGGGTGTGGAGCCCCGAGAGGTGGTATGCAGCAGACAGAGGGGAAAAAAAAATGAAATTAAGAGCTTTTTTAGAGGGGTGTTTTATAAAATTTTTAGGGGGTACGGGGGTGGTTAGGGGGGGCAGGGGGGATGTCTCCCTGAGGCCAAGGTCGGCCATGTCTGAGGGACGCGGCATTAGAATGGTGAGGGGGGAGGTTGGGGGGCTAAGGGAGGGTGGTGT
>NW_015387646.1:564353-569713 GCF_001527695.2 Protobothrops mucrosquamatus
CTTCCGCCGCGCCCTAAAGACATGGCTCTTCCAACAAGCGGGATTGGCCTAGGGGAATTTTAGTGGGGTTTTAAGAGTAATTTTAATTGACATAGGCCACAGTAAATATTTCTTTTTAATTAGGTTTTAAACTGGGTATTTTTATTGTTGTATCTGTTTTATAAGGCTGTCAGCCGCCCTGAGTCCGTAAGGAGAAGGGTGGGATAAAAATTAAATAAATAAATAAATAAATAAAAAATCATAATGCAACAAATATAACTACTAACATAAATAGTGGTGACACACTTGAAAATACAGTACTATTTCAAAATTTAATCCAAATTTCTTAGAAGTTATAATCACAGCTAAATTTCCATCCTGAAGAATACTTGTTTTCACTCTGGAAAGTTTTAAGTCAAATAATTTCATCAAAACACACTCGTATCTTTTTGAATTACAAAAATGTTGCTTCCAAAATAGAGAAGGGCTGGGCTAAAGGAGTATAACTCTATTAAGATACACAGTTAAGGTATTAATTTATTTAAATCACTTACTTTGGAGCTGAAGGACCTCTAGGCCATGTTCCATCTTCATTTTTTTGTTCTATCACTAATACCTATATGGAACAAAAAGGCAAATATGAACTTCATCCAGTTTAGAATAATGGAGCATAACTTATATTTACAGGTAATCCTTGACTTATGACCATAATTGGGCCCAAAAGTTCTGTTGCTAAGTGAAACATTTAAGTGAATTTTGCCCCATAGTATGACCTTTCCTGCCACAGTTGTTAAGTGAATCACTGCAGTTAAGTTGGTTGTTAAGTGAATCTGGCATACCCATTGACTTTGCTTGTGACCATGGGGATGCTGCAATGGTCATAAGTGTGAAAAAGTAATAAGTCACTTTTTTCAATGCTGGTGTAACTTTGAATATTCGCTAAACGAACTATTGTAAGTTGAGGACTACCTATGCCCACCAGCACACTGAAGCATGGACAAATGATAGATTTTCAATTACGCCAGTATTATGCATCTTAACATTTAAAACGTACCCATTTAATTCAGATCAAAAACTGTATTTAAATCATTCTAGAATGTTGGTAAAGTATCATTTTTGGTACACAGGTAGACCTCACTTAGAAACTCAGATAGTTACCATTTAAAGTTACAATGTTGGTGAAAAAGTTACTTTGCAACTAAAGCCCACAATTATGATCTTTGCAGCATCTTTTTCTCTATGTTCACCAATAGAGTCAGTTAGTATACATTGTTCTGTGTCTGACCCCTCCCCCCCCAAGCAGAGAGATTGTCCAAATAAGCTATCTCTTCCTGAGCTGTTTTTCTTTGCAGGGAAATATTTCCTAAAAAGTGCTAAGCACAAAAATAATAAGCTCAGTTGTTAGCTTAACTCAGTGGTTCTCAACCTTTTTAATGCTGCGACCCCAACCGGTCGTAAGTCGAGGACTAAACCGGTCGTAAGTCGAGGACTAAACCGGTCGTAAGTCGAGGACTACCCAACCGGTCGTAAGTCGAGGACTTTCCCTGCCCGGGAGTGCTGCGCATGCGTGGTTCCGCCCCCTGCGCCGGCCGAGGCGTAGCTGGCAAGTGGCAGAGACGGAGCAGGCCGACCACCAGCTGGCCCAGCCCAAGGGAGGTAAGGCACCCGCCGGAAAAGGGGGAAAAAATGGCGGACAAAAGAAATGGCGGACAGCCTTGCTTGGCGACCCCCATGAAATGGTCGATCGACCCCAAATGGGGTCCTGACCCACAGGTTGAGAACCATTGGCTTAACTAATTCATTTGCAGCTGCTGTTTGTAACTGACAAGACTCTAAGCAGTTTCAGAGCTTTAATTTTTGTCTGCCTCCTAAGTAGCTGAAGGCTTTAAGTATCAACATACCACATCCCTTTCAAAGTGGATTCCATATTAAGTGCCTCGTTTTGGCCAATTGTGCTCACTAAACAGGGACCACCTGTACTTTTGTTTGACACGTGTATAGGAATAATTAAACATATGAAGCACAAGCAGTATTCAGATTAAATTTAACCAAAGGATTTTAATTTCTTGTATCTTTTCAAAACTGTTGCAGTGTATAACATATACAGATAAAAACACTTGTTCTTGCTTTATTTTACTGTTAGATATTCTTCCTTTCAATCCTTTGCATAGTTCTCACTTTAGTAATTTGGTTTGTTTCATGAGATTATTTAAGCAAAAGTATATAGAGAACAAGAAACAGGAGATTCTAGATGGCAGCATGCAAGCTACTATCAGTCAACATAAAGTGAATAATATATTTTTAAAATGTAGAGTCAGAAATATATATCATACCTGTCCCTGGTATAAGCCAGCATCCTGTATGGTACTGTCTGGTTTATTCAAAGGTTCAAAGGTATTACTCATATATTTGTTCCACAACCTTGTTTCTTTTTCATCTGGAATACTGAAGGTTTTCCTTATCTCTTTTTCAATTGTATCTACATGTACAGAAAAACATTAATATTTATTTTAAAGTACTTTAATTCTAGGTAGCATACGATAACAAAGCAAAGAAACGCACAATAATATATATAATATAAAAACTTAGATCAAAATTATCAGTTTAAAGATTTGCAATCAAAACCCAAGACACACACCTGCCAATGTCTAAAGGCTGTAAGGTTCTGAATGAAAGAATATAAAGTTAAAATTGAATTTTAGCAAGACATAATTGGTGTTTGTTCTTTGGGGGAGTCAAGTAGTTCCAGTGATGACTCTTGATAGGAAGCACTACCAGCTGCTTGAAAAACAGGCAGAGGCTGTTCTATGAGGACTTTGCCATAGGGACTCCTATCTACTTCTCACAGATTACTGCAAAGCACTTTATGTAGAGCTGCCTTTAGAGACCACTTATTATCTAGCATTTGTCAAATGGAACACATTACAACTGTGTTCTACATTGGCTTCCTATAAGTTTTGGGTTCAATTTGAACTGTTAATGTTTACCTGTGCAGCTTATACTTTTAGAACCATGTTCATCTGCTTGATTTAACGCAACCTATTTGATCTTGTCAGGAAAAATAACTGAAAGTTACCCACTTCTAGGTTGTGAGAGGGGCCAAGGCATAGAAGTGCTACTTTTCTGTAGCAATGCTGATCCTCTTGAATAGTCTCCACTGGAAGTCAAATTAGCCCTGGCTTTAGTACTTTGGGCAACCGGAGCTTTTCTGGAGGCATTTACAGATGCTTGTTTTTTGGATTTTCTGTTAGAATGTAGGTTATTTTGAATACTGTATTACTGTGAAACCACAGGGAGTCCAATGGAAATGTGGCAATGTAAAATGTGATAAATAATGTAAACAAGTCTCTATGACTGTCAGTGCCTGTGTCTCAAGTATACTTTTATGACGTTAGAGTAAATTTGCTGATTCAATATTGTCATTACAAACAAAAAAGAATTTGAAATTAAAAGACACTTTAAAGAAGTTTGCAAATGATTTTGATAGTTGACCATAACTTTTAACATCATTATTTTTAAGTAATAAGTTCAGTCATTTGTTTTAGTGAAATAAAACTATTTGAGCTTTAGACTTCATTTAGAGTTGTAAAAGCTAGGGCATGAACTATTAAAGCTTGTTTAGAGTTATGTAGAAATTCAGTCAATGTCTGAAAGAAATTATGTTATGCATTTCAGATGGAAAATTTAATTTTTGTGGGCTAAGGTGCTTTCATTTATGTTAGAGAAAGGTTTTCCACTTATGGTCAAATAAGAAAAATTTATTGAAAAAATATTGAAAAATTAATGCAGGCAATATGCTTTCTAAAATTAAAAGTGTAATGTTTGGGATAATTTTAATATATCAAATTCAATAATTAATACAGTGATATACCATAACATTTATTTTATGGAAGCAATGCATGACAAATAACTTATTTTTAAAAGTAATTTAGCTACATACTTATAAGAAATTTCTGTGGTCATACCTATAGTATCAGCTTTACTAAATCTTCGTGTCACTATATTGTTCATATTTCCATTTTCACATAATTTCAATTCTGTCAAATAAACTTCTACCTTGCAGTGCTTGACAAACATACCCTGTTCAACTACCTGGAAAATAAGCAGATCAAAACTGAATGGAATATATACATTCCTAAATATATAATACACAATTTTCAGATGTTCAACCTTTATTTTAGAATTAGATGCTTTATAAGCCATATAAGGTTGTGAATATTATATCAAAATTTAATTTCCACTTTAAACATAGGCTTATAATAAAAGAAACATCCTACTTTTTAAAAAATTACTATTCACGCTAGCAACATAAATAGCTTATTGGCACTAGATACCAGCAATATTTTTGAAATTGGATATATGAATTTCAATTTATTTAGGAAAACAATCTTAACTTTATTCTTTAATATAAATTACTAATAGCCAACAAAACTTGGAAACTGAGGTAAGCAGAATGTTCACAATCACCTCTTGTATACTTCCATCTGATCTTCTATGCTGTTACTGCATAAATCAGCCATGTAGACTGTCCTGAAAATAGCCATCAGCTTGGTATGTGATTCATCAAATAAGCAAAAAAGGAAGTACCAAATAACTGCTAGAAATCATATGCTATAGCAACAGAATCAATGAATTCTCACAGGGGGAAAGGGTATATTAATAGATAAATGTCCTTAGATTTTGAAAGAAAGCTGAGTTTAATATATAAAGCTTGAACACCAAATAATATTTATGTGTATAGTTACTGGTCTACCACTAAGGTTGTATTATTATAAAATTTTCTTATTATTGCTAAAGTTAGAGACTTATTTGCATGCCCAGAGTTTCAAAGAAGCATTAAACCTGTAGCATCAAATATCATTTTCCTCATGATTTTTATTGTATTTTTCTTTAAGAAAAAAGGGAGAATATTTAGACATTTAGAGGTTTATACTCCATTTCCAACAAGTTGCCATAAGAAATTATAGAAAAAATAATTTACATTTTTTAAAAAATTAAATCAACCACTGTAAATTGTGACATTATGCTTGGTGAAAAGTATCTATGAATTCTCTGAAGCCATGACAATCATGTTACATCAGTATCACACACACACAAATACTTAAATGGTCTGCAGAAATCTTTAACTTTAGGAAAAATACAGTAATCTATAACATTCTCAGTATGCAGTGTAAAATTTAGGATTATACATTACAAAACACAATCTATGTATTATATAATATGAAGCATAACTTATTTTATCACACTTTATTACAAATATTGGGGTTAAATGATTGTCCTGAATAAGCTAAACGAACGAACTACCCCCCGAGATCCGGATGATTCCGGATCTCCTTACTTTCCGCCGCGCCCTCAAGACATGGCTTTTCCAGCAAGCGGGA
>NW_015387646.1:569813-585801 GCF_001527695.2 Protobothrops mucrosquamatus
ATTATTATTATTATTATTATTATTATTTCAATTACCATGAAATAATTTCTGTATTCTAGCACTGAATTAAACTTCCACAATTTATATTAAAGTTTTATTATATTTTGATCAAGAACTCAAATATGCATATGAACTCACACTATTTATTTCAATAGAAGAAATATTCACAAACAGACAATGTTAAATTAAGGGGACCGGTATTTCCATAGCTAAAGTAGACTTTGTAACATTAATTTTAGCCATTTAAATGTTCAGTATAAAGAAATTATACTGAAATTTTAAGCATATACATTACTTTTCTTCAAAACATATATTTCTTAAACAATTATGGATTGTTTAGAATTAAGTTAACAATCTTCTTGCAGTGAATTCGTACAGATGCTGGCAAAGAGAAGCTACCTCAAGAAATATTTCCTAGGGGAAACAACTCCATATATATCTACCTGGAAGAAGATTGAAGAGATATACAAAAGTGGAAGATGTCACAACTAACTAGTCAAATAATTATCTTAATAAAATGCATCAGCTATAGCTACTTCAGCTATATAACTTGTTACAACAAGCAAAAATCAAATGTTAATAACACAGGATGCTCCATAGAGTCTGGCATGCAAAAGTTAAAGAACCAGATAAGAAATATAAACAATAAAGTGCAAATTAAATGAAATTAACATGCATTACCTATACACTTAGATTAGACCTTGCTTTGCTGTACCAAGGAAAGAACAAATTTAGACTTTATCTGCAGAAGACTGTCAATGAACACGTAATAGAAATATTTTAGGATTACTCAAGGAGACACAAATCAGGCTAGAAACAATGAGGCTAGGACTTGAAATAACTGAGACTTTAATATAAGAAATACCTGCTGCATAGTTCTTTGTTCTGATATTAACAAACATAAGAGTTTTGTGAAGAGTGAACAATTTTAAATGTTAATACCGGAACTAGTTAACTCACATAAAGTTCAACATGGCTTGGGGGAAAAATATTTTTGTTCCTTTAGAATGGTGGGAATTATTATAAACAAAGAACTTCCAAATACTATTTTAACATTTCAGTGTTTTGCTATAGGAGGTACCTTGCGTGCAATAGGTTCTTGACCTTCCAGAAGAGTATACCAGCTAACCAGTTTGTTCCATCCTTCAGTTGGTAAAAGAATGTAGTCCAGCTCATCAATAAGATGCTCTTTAAGAGATTGACAATCCCCATCTATGAGGAAAAAAACACAGATTACAAATGGGAATCTTTAAAAAATGAATACAACTTAGTCTTATGATGGAAGTCACTTTCTGAATTACACAGTCCCCCCCAAATATTTTTTATAAGAGATTCTTAGAAATATACTATTCCACTAATCCACTATATTTAGTACACAAAGGACAACTATCTATTCAAGTTACTAATACCTCAATTTAATCACTACTGTACTTTTTAATCCATCTTAAACTTTTAATTTACTTTTAACATACTTTCATCTTTTAGTTTAAATAAATTTCAGAAAGTTTAAAGTTTATTATGCTTTTCCAATACAAAAATAGTTAGAAAGTTTTTGATAATTTGTATTTTCCCTCCTTGGCAGCAGAAACTTGCTTTGTGTAAATTCTGGAATATTTTGAAAATCCTAGATATATTACATATAAGATAATTGCAATTAAACATTCTCTTCTTGCAGGTTTTCATTAAATATTTGAATCCTATGAATTAGGACACAGGCTGTGGAGTCACTAAGAAAACTGTAACAATAAACTATCTTATTAATATACTGAGACACCTCAGAATTTTTTAAAATAGCAAACACAAATAAATTACCTTTGAGAAGTCCAGAATTATCAATAGGACCAGGATAAACATTCTGATCTCCCATTTGATACTTGTCCCAGCTGTCAAATCCAACATATTTTTTCCACTGTTTGAACCAACGACTATCCACTAAATACCTTCAAAAGAACGTGATAGAAACATATATTATGAAACAATTTCACAGACCTGCATGATTGCTCACATAGTTAATTTCCCAAACATAGATGTTACTACATATCAGGACATCTGATTCTAGTATCAAAACTTTGCGTATTTTTAATAAATAATTCTGGTGCTATATTTATACAAATCTATTTAGACATACTTTTTTTTATATCCAAGCAGGATCTTAAGCAAATCCACATTCTGTAGAAATTTAAAAGAAAATACTGATATATGCTATTGTTTCACTTCTTAGTTCCTGCCACAGGTAGCAGCTAAACAAATCTAGTTTTTTATATTTGATAGACAAGCTGCTCAGATATTTGTCTACTGTGCAAATCTAGGTTCTCTGGATATATCTAAAATCAAACTAAACAGGTTATCCTCACTATTACCACTTGCCATGCCAAAGTGATACAATTTTTTTGACTGCATTATATTAGTTACTTTAATACCACTTATCACACTGAATTTCTGGACAACCTGTAAGGACTGGGAATCTGACGAAATAGTTCATCCTTTGATTTTCAGAAGCTACCTACTTATTCCTCTTCTGTCATTTATATTGAGTTCCCATATGGAACATATCATTCTGTTCTTAAATCTGTTTATCAAAGTGTTTGTGAGGATATGATATTCAGTTTTACTCTTCCTTTATGAATTATGCTATGCTATGCCATGGATATAGAGCATAGCATAATTTGAGTTCTTTGGCATTCAAACAAAAATTTCAAGTCAAGCAGAAAAGGAAGGATGAAGCCTAGTGCTAGGACAACTAGTTGGAGTTGTGGCATGAGTGCCTGGAGTTGTGGCATGAGTTGTGACATACAACTCTTGCCAAAGACTCCTTAAAAAAACTGCTTTTTTCTTTTCACATGATAGATGTGGATCACTGGAAAACATGCACTTTAAGGAGCACCAAAAGGATGCAACAAGATCATCTGGAAAGTGGAGCCACTCTTAACACAAACAAATATTTCTCTGGAGCCCAGAATAAATGCAACTTTTTTAAGGAGATACCAACAGATATGTTGTGCACATCCACATTCATTTCCATTGACTTTTTGACTCTGAATCTGAAGCACAACACATTCCAATTTTCTAAATATTTTCTCCCAAAGCCTGCCATGATTATTCCTGGCTCTCCAATTAGCTACAGTATCATCACTTCAATACCAGATTATCTAGAAATTATCTAGGTGGATTTATTCTGCTTTTAAATCTTTGCTTAATTTAAGCTTAATAAACATTCTGCTATAATTTAAGACTGGAATATATTTTAATGAAATAAATTACCTTTAAATTAAGTATTAGGGTTATGGTCAAACTGTTTTAAGACATAAAGCATTTAGAAGACATATTTAAAAGAGATATTACAAGTACCAAGCTTTTTATTTCAAATAGCTGTACCCAGCCACGCGTTGCTGTGGCTCAGTCTGGTAAAAGCGTGTGTTGCTTTTACGTCCAACAGATGGCGCTGTTTTTCAAAAAAGCATGTTTTTACCTGTCACAGGTGTGACATCTATATAATATAGGTATATAAAAACACACACGTATTCGAATGCAACGTTGTGTTAAAATTTCAAAGCAATCGGTGAAGAACTTTCAGAGATTTAAGGTTTTGAACAAACGAACATTTACATTTTTATTTATATAGATGTAAGAAAACTACATGCCAAACCTGTTAGCATGTGAAGCAATAATAGAATTTAACTTTATAAAATTATAACCTCATAACTGGAATGAGAGAAAATACTGAAGACTAGTAAGGCAAGATTATATTATATCTTATTATCCAAATGATAACATTGTGGTAATTTTACATATTGCCAATTAAGGTTCAACCCCAAAATATCAGTTTCCAAATCTAATGGTAATATAAATAAAAAGTACTATAGCTGAAGATTTAAAAAAAAATTCCTCCACAAAGATCCAAACTTGATATAGAAACAATATATATCTACAAAAACATGTGAGTTTTTAATACCAAGTAACTGTAATTATAATTATGAACTGTCTTAACCTTGGGGCTAATTTCAGTAAGTAGGGGGTGCAATATATTGTATATTACTGGAAACAAAAGACAAAATTGTTTACAGTATATTTCTACGTACATATGCATATGGAGTACAAAATGTACCACAATAAAGGCAAGTGAATTTGTATGTAGTAAATAATCTCTGAGGCTAATAAAATCTTATATGATTATTAGGAAACAAAACCTAATACTGGTGTATGCTATTCTAAACTTTTGGAAGAAATGTAATAGAAATAAACATAACTACTCAGCTATTCATTTTTTTCTCCATGAAAAAATGCTATATTTTTCTCCCTGATAGAATCTGTGCAGTTAACTCTGCCCCAAACTCAAATTTATAAAAGTTGGACTAAATTGTGATTTAGTCTTAGTATATGGACACAATTTAAGATATAGCTTGTTTCATTTCCCATCAGCAATTTTATATATGAGTGGTATATAGCACACTTTTGAATTCAACATGTAAGAACAGAAAGCCAAACTGTTTAACAATTGTTTGCATTGGTGAAAATATAAACTTTACATTAAATACTATAAGAATTGTGCAGGTTAACATTTAAAAATAATGCTCTAATTTCAAAATCTGTTACTGAAAGGTGAAATTCATAGAACACATTTCCAAGTGTATATGATTAGATTGTAACAGCAAAATAACTTTCAAAAATGTAAGCTGATTCATGTACCTGATGGATCTGGTCATCTGCATGTGATTCACCATCCAAAATCAATGGCAATGGAAGGCAAACACATTTTTACTTATTGCTACTTCTCTACTGGGTGTACTTCCTACTGCCACAATATGTATACTCATTAAGTAAATTCCAAGCCAACTTGGCCTCATTGAATACTGCAAAATCAATGATTGGTATGGTGCAGGACTATACAAGTTCTGCTGGGTTAAAAATTGCAGCAAGGTTTCTGTGGATACTGAGGGCTGTACTCTAAAAATGGCCAGGGGCATAGCCCATTTTGGGAGAGGGCTGCAGAAATGTTAAGAAGTGAAATATGTATTTCACTAAGACTCAATATGTTCATTTTACAAGTTTAATATCCTTGCAAACTGAAAATGTATGGGCCCAGCCTTTCAGAAAAAAGTGCATTTGGAGCTGCAAAAGAGATGTTGGTGTCAGATGGTCGATCTCCAGTATGCACTTTTTCCATTCCTGGTACAGAAGCCAATGAATGTGCACACTTGGTCTTAATCTTCCAATCTGTTTTTCCTCCCAGTCGGAGGAGGAAAATATTTATGGCAATGTAAACTGTACCTTAATCTATAAATACTACAATATTAATCAGTTAAGATTTGGCATATTAATACAGAAGGTTACAAAATCCAAATTTCAAGTGTTTAATAAAAGATTGATATTTATGTATCTAAAATCTAAATCAGGTTATGAGATCGAACAGCCCTTTTCTGCTCAGCCCCTAAGCAGCTCTTAATTTAAGAGACATCTTGCTTGATCTTGGAGGCAACCTAGACTTTATAGATGGGTATATATTCTAATTTCCCTTTAGAGACTAAACTAATGGCCATAATCAAACTCTGCAGCAATGAATTCTTTTAACAAAAATACATTAAAGCATCTTCTCTGGATTGCCCCAGATCTCCTAGCATTTTGCATTATGATATGATTCTAGGTGCTAGAATTTGGGGAGAAAAGAATTACTCTCTCTCCACTTTCTCAGCATCCTCCATAATTTTATAAACCTCTATCTGACCGACCATCCATTACTGTTTTACTCCCTCCCGTCCTTTCTGCAATCACTGTTATGACCATGAAGTTAGCAAATTAAGAATTCTGAAGGGAGTGGCAGGGGAGAAAGAGTCGAGTGTTATGAAAAGAACCGGGTGAGATATAAACCCAAGAAGTGCCCGCAGCCCTCCCAACGACGATCATTCCAGAGACACAGGCCCTACCATGGAAGCTCCCTAGGAAGCCGCTCTGGGAATGAGAAACCTTGCCCGAAATACACACTCGCACCGTTCCTCCACCTAGGACGGGTTGCTAGCGACCATTTGAAACAATGGGGGAAAATACCTGGCGGTAGATCCCTGCACGCGAGGAGTTAGCGCCGTTCCGACAGCGCGCTGAGGCAAAGCCAGTCACAGGCACTGGAGGGGGGGAAAGGGCGCCTGAAAACCTGCTCCCCAGATAGAAAGGCATCTCCCCTGAATGAACAGGGGTAAGAAGGGCAGAGGAGGGCTGCCGCCTCCCTCGCCAAAAGACACTCAGGCAGGCACCGCCCGCACCTGTCATCGAGAGGGGCCCTCAAACATCCCCGCCGTTCGCCATCCCTTCCTTTTTCCTCACCAGGTGTCGCCCTTGCGGAGAGCCGTCTTGAGCAGCGCCGCGATATCCGAGCGTTGGGTCTCCAGATCCGCCGCGCCTCCCTCCGCCATGTCTTCCAGCCCCGGAGCGGCAGCGGCAACAGCTGCGAAAGTGACGGCAGCAGGCGGAGAGGCGTAGCAGCGGCGGCTGCAGGAACAGGAGCGGCGGCAGTGGCAGGGGCGGCCCGCGCTGCATGCTGGGTGTGACGCTGCGCGGCGACCGGGGAAACGCCTTCCACCACCCCCTCCCACTTCGGCAAACCCATGGATGGAAGCGGGAAGGAGACGAAGAGAGCGCGTAAGAATTCGAAGCGAGAAGAGCGGCAGTTCGGCCTGAGAACATCCCCAGGCTGCTGGGAGGACTATACGGCTCCAATGAGACTACGCATGCGGTGTTGGGACCATGGGACTAATAAAAGGCAGGGCACAGGTGCAGGGAAATGGAAAAAAACCTAAGAGATGGCCAGGGCAAGACACTGTCCGCCGAATGTGTTGCGGATTGTTTGCCTTTTTTCCTGTGTGTTTAGCAACGTGCAGGATTTCTGCAACGCCAGTGTATTCAAACCGCCAAGGCGGATTATAGAGTATTGGCAGGTTCTTTTTATCTGTTTGTAGTGTGATAGCCCTTATTATACTCAATTTGCAAGGAGCAGCTTTCTCGGTTCTGGCGCCCTGGCAGTTTGTTGAAACTACAGCTCTAGGAATTTACCTTAGTTGAAGGCATCTTAAGAGCCACTTATTACTGAGCCGGATTGTGAAATGTCGGTTGTGGACGGTAAATATACAGGTGACCATTTATGTTAATGAATTTGACGTCAAGATACAAGAGTTCTGTAACGTCAGAATGTAACAACCTTGGTAATTTAATTTAGATTGTTCTAAACGTAATTTTGGTGAAGCTGTAATAGAATTGTGGGAAGTTAGCCCCCCCCCAAGGAAATATTAAAAGGGTGGATTTAATTTCTTCAAAGGATCTGGGCATGCTTTTCTGCCTCTTTAAGATCCTTTGAAGAAATTAAATCCACCCTTTTAATATTTCCTGGGGGGGGCTGACTTCCCACAATTCTCCTTCCCCCAAGTAGAAACTAGCACTGTAGAACTTCAGGAAGGTTGGAGCCCTCCAGCATGAAGTTTAGGAAGACCAAGACACCTAAAATCTATATATCCCACCAAACTCTAAGACAGGACATAATAGGATTAACCCACAGATGCCAAAGGGGCACACTCAGATTCAGATCAAAGTACATGACACAGGAAATACAAAGCCTCAAACAGGAAACAACTCCAAACAAAAGCTCAAGAGGGTATTAAACCCACTCCGTACTACACGTGCTCTCTCTTTTCTTCCAGAACCATCTTTCTGTCTGGCACTCCTCTTCAATAAACTACAACCTTCTTTCTAAAGCAGTTGCCATGTTTATTCCCAGCTTGGACTGGACCCTGATGAAGACCTTTCCTTCAACAATTTGGCATCCTAGATGGAACTTCAAGCTAACCTCTGCAATGGACTGAGACTGGTAAGCCCCATCTTGCCGGTAGCAGACCCCTTGTGTCTGTGGATAGATTTCCCAGGCCCTGCCCATGTGGAGCGAGGATAGTAAAAGGGAATTTTGAGTTTGAGCTCAAGGACTGCTTTTGAAAGAAGGTGGGTACCTCTAAATTTTATCTTTTAAAGCCCAGGGGAGCAAAGGAAATGTGTGTATATCTGTGTGTGTGAGTTGAGAAGACCCTTTTCCCAATCACAGTTGTATTTTGCTCTCTCTGTCCTTTCTTAACCGCAGAAAGGATCTGTTTAAGTGACAGACCCTGGAAAGCATGGGGTTTGGCCAGAGCACAGGACCTTTTGTTAGGGAAAGGGGAGAGACTGTGTGAAAATGGAATGGAATGAGAGAATTGGATTGGGCAACCAGCTGGTAAGACCCTATAAACAAAGCCCCAAGTTAGAAAATTAAGCCCCGGGCTAGGAGCGATCCATACCTCTGAAAAGCAAGCAGAAGACCTCCCGGACATTTGAGGTCCGCAAACTCTGGTAGTGAAGGAAAAGCCAGTGAAGGAGCAACCCATATTCTCTGCGGGGAGCAGAAGAGTCCTCACCCCTTTTTGGTCTGAAACCGTGGTAGAATCCCTGAAGGAATGACTCGTACTCTTTTAGGGAAATCAGAGTCCTCCTGGGTCCCTTTTTGACCCGAAAACCGTGGTGATAGGTGGAAGTCTCACTAGGAGCCGAGGTGAACCCCTACATCGGAAATAGAGGAATCATGGGATGTTCTAGTTCGAGGGTCGAGATAGGCTCCCCCGTAAAAAACTTGCTTGAGGCCAGGGATGGGAATCGGCTACCCATTCAGGGCGGTATGAAAAAGAGAGGTAGAGAAATTATGCAAAAAAATGGGCTTTGCTAGGAAACCAACTCAGCTAAATAAAGGTACTTAAAGGGAAATTAAAATATAGGAATAGTGATATCTCTCTCTCTCTCTCTCTCTCTCTCTCTCTCTCTCTCTCTCTCTCTCGGCAACCACATGATATGTTTAAGATTTGTGCCTTCCCTAGTTTGAGTTAACTGAGATTTATGGTGGGAATGACCAGGATGTGTAAAACTAAGACTTCTGCTTCCCTTTTCTGTTCTCTTTTCCTTGCCTTTGTGTGTATATATGTGTCAGAGTCTTTGTGTGTGAGGTAAATGTGATTGTTAAGTGTCTCTAATCCAAAGAGAAAAGAATTTAAAAATTATGCTAGAAATTCTACTTAAAATAAACCACCAAAAGAAAACCTTCAACCTGTTTGCCTAGCCAGAAAACAGTCTGAAGATAATTGAGTTCCCCTTTGCCTTCCCTTGTTAGGAGGGAATGTTTTAAGCTCATTTAGAGGGAAAACTTTGTTTATTTGTTTGTTTTATTTGTGCATTTTCTGTAAGTGTTGTAAATGGGTTTTATCTGTCTATCCTTTTCCTGAAACATGAGGTGTGTCTAGCTACAAGAGCCTCCTGAAGCTCAAGTTTGCTTGTATAGGGAAATAACCTTCTTAAGTTACTTTTCTTATCCTATCACTAATCCGTGAAACTAATATTATGAAACTAATCCTGGAATATATAAGCATTTTTTTAATCTCTAAAATAATGTAGTCTATTTTAGAATAAATGTTAAAGGTAGATTCTCCATGCCCTCCATGCCCGCACACCTTAAAATATTAGGCTTTTAGGACTTTCTGGTAACGTCGCAGCGCAGGGGAATGAAGCTCTATTCCCCAAGTCTGATTTCTAGCCACTGGGGGTTCCAACAGGGCCGAAAGTCGCCCCGTAGAGGCGACTGGCCAAAGGGCGAAGCTTTGTAGATCATGGGCCAGCAGTAGCTGACCCGCTTGATCCAAAGAAGCCCTCGGGACCAGCAGGAAGAAAGGCTGACCGCACCCGTACGGTCAGCCAGAAGCTGCTGGTCGTCAGACACAACGAACACAAACAAGCTGAAAGCAAAACAGCTGATCTGGGTGAGACTTCTTTCCTTACCTCTCTACAAGTGAAAAATACTGGTTCCAGAAAAAGCTCCCAAAAGCAAGAAATCCCCAAACTTTAGGAAGGGGTGGATTTTTCTCTCTCTACCACTTCCTCCTGAACTATAAGCAGCAGTTTAAGCGTTGCAGGAAATTAAAACTGACTTGTAATAACATTGTGAAGACAATTGAGGGATAGAAGAAGGATATTTTGGGAAACTTTTGCATTTAATTTTTTTTTATTCCTTGTTTGGAAGCCATTGGATTTTAACTTTCTAAACTTTTTAAAGTTTGGTGGGAATGGACATCTAATGACATCTAGTGGCAAACTTAAGAACTACATTTAACCTTGCATTTTTAATCTTATCAAGCTGTTTTGACTGGAGCCCTAAAACTTGGCTAGATGCCCAGACACAGCTTATAGTATAAATTTTTTGATGTCCTTGGAATCTATAGTCCTGGATATTGTGGCTGAAAAAGGGAAGAATCTTTTTGGATTGCCCTTTTATAAATAAAAGTTGTTTTGAAGTCATCTGACTTCCCTGGATTACAATTCCTGGATTGACCTGGAATTTTTACAGGCTGTTTTGATAGAGTGAATAACAAGAAACTTCTACTAGCAGAAACTTTGGATTACAAATTTTGGTATATTTTTTTCTTTTTTTCCCTTTTGTTTTTTTTTATTATCTATATTTTTTTACTATTTACCTTTTTACTATTTACTATTTACCTTAGCCTATTGGATTACAAATTCTGATTTACTTGGTGGATTATAAAGTATGATTAAAAGATAAAGATGAACGTCTCAAATCTATCTAAAGCTGGGAAAAAAGTAACTTCTGCTCCCTCCTCTGCTTCTGCAAGTCCAGTTTATCAGAGATAAATTGATACAATGCTCCAACAAGAAAAGGCTAATAAGTTCCAAAAAGAAACTCAAGCGATGCTACAAGCAATTCAAGAGGCAATTGCTACTCACATGGCAGCTACAACGAGAAACCATGAGGATATAAAAAGTGATCTTGATAAAATGAACTAAAAAGTTAATAACACGGACTCTCAATTTGAAAATTTCAAACAGATGGTTACAACCAACCAACAAAGAATTAAAAAAATAGAAGGTAAATCAACTGAGGTTGACCAGAAATTAGAAGTCTTAAAAGATGAAAACCAGAAATTGATGCAAATAAATGGAGAACTAGAAGACTCGATAGCTGTCATGGAAATGGAAAAGGCCTCATACTTTTTAAGATTTCAAAATATAATGGAAGATAAGGAAGAGAACCTTCTAGACCTGATAATGGAATTATTGGCAGACGCATTAGGAATTGGAAAACAGGAAATGGAAGGAGAATTAGATCAGATCTATCGAGTCAACTAAAACTATGCTAGAAAAAATAAAGTCCCCAGAGAAGTACACGTTAGATTTCTTAAAAGATCCATAAGATACGAGATTTTGAGAAGAGTAAGAGATGAATCTCTGAAATACAAAGAAAAATAAATTGTAGTTCTGAAACAAATCCCTAGGAGAATAAGAGAATCCCGAAGAGAATACCAGTTTCTAACTAGAAAATTAATTGAAAAAGGAGTGAATTTCAGATGGCTGATTCCAGAGGGGATTTTAATCTATTGGGACACGAAAAGATATAGACTGGATACGCCACCTAAAGCAATGGAATTCTATGACAATGATAGAGTGTTTCTGGAAGGAGGTGATTTTGAATCTGGTACAATGAGAGAATCAAAGAAACAGAAAGAGATGGCAGTAGAAGGAGCGGTTAAACCAAGAGAGGAGGAAGAAATTAAAAATACATACATAGAAGAAGGAGCAAGACCAAGAGAACAGAGACAGATAAGATCAACTAGAAGATTAAGACATAGACCTAGAGGTGGAGAAGGAAAGTGGGATCTTGTCAGTGAATATAAATGGACTAAATTCCCCCTCAAAAAGGATTTTTTTTTACAGGACTACAAAAATTAAAAATGGATATAATTTGCCTCCAAGAAACACATATTAAGAGACAACGCTATACATTGTTAGAACAACCAAAAATTGGTAAACTTCACTTTGCATTAGCACATCAAAAGAAAAGAGGAGTAGCTCTATACATTAAAGAAACAATTAACCCTAAACAAATTTATGCGGATGAAGAGGGAAGAATATTAATGGTGGAAATAATGATGGATCAAAAACAGATACTGATGGTAGCAATATATGCACCAAATGATAAGAACAATTTTACCAAAAATTATATTAAAAAAATATTAGAATTGGACTTTGTATAATGGGAGACTTCAATGCAATAACAGATGGAACTTTGGACTATAAAAGCACTAAACAAGGGATGAAAGGAAAAAATATATTACCTAAAGCATTTTTAAAAATGGTAGAAGAACGCTGTATCCAAAGAAACTACAATATTACATTTTACTCAAATAGACATAAATCATGGTCTAGAATTGATATGATATGGACATCCTTGGAACTTAGCACGATGATACAAGAAATTGAGATAGAAACTAATATGTGGGCAGATCATAACCCCATAAAGATGACCTGGAGAGGGTCTAAGAAAAAATTAAGATGGTCCTTGAACAAATCTATATTGAAAGAAAAAGAATTCTAAACTAGCGACAAAGGAAATGGACTTTTTTCAAAATAAATAAGAAAGAAAAGACATCATTTCAAAATGTGTGGGAAACAGCTAAAGCATATTTCAGAGGGTTGGCTATAATTTATACTGCTAAAAAGAATAAGGAAAAGAAACAACAATTGAAGTTGAAGGAAAAATTCAGAAAATTAGAATCAGAATTACAAATATACGCACAAAAGAAAATACTTAAGAAGCAAATGGAGATAATAAAACATAAATTAAACCTAGCTGAGATGGAAATAATGGTTCAACAGATTAAAAGGGCTAAACAGAATTTTTTTGAAAATGCCAACAACCGGGGAGATGATTAGCACATAGATTGAAAAAAGAAAAAGAGAAAAAAATGATAAACAAGTTGCAAGACTCAAAAGGTGAATTACAGTTTCAAAATGATATAATTAAAAAAATTATCAAAGATTATTACGAGATACTTTACAATGCAGAAAAAATTTCAAAAGAAAAAATACAGCAGTATTTAAAAAAAGCAGACTTACCAAAAATTTCAGAGAATATTCAAAATATATTAAATGGAAAATATCAATGATGGGGATTACAGAGGCTATAAAAAGGCAAAAAAAATGATAAGACTCCAGGTCCAGATGGATTACTCGCAGAACTTTATAAATCATTACAAGATATACTAAGCCCAATATTGAAAGAACTGTGCAATGGAATACTTTTGGAGGCTAAAATACCAAATACATGGACTGAAGCCAATATTACCCTAGTACCCAAAGAAGACTCTGATCTAACGCAAATAAAAAATTATAGACCAATATTGTTATTAAATGTAGATTATAAAATTTTCACCTCAATAATAGCAAAAAGACTAAAGAAATTTCTGACCGAATTTATACATACAGACCAAAATGGCTTTCCACCTAAAAGACAGATAAAAAATAAGAATGATTCTAGATGTTCTAGAGTACTATGAAATTCATCCAGGGAAACAGGTGGCTTTAATATTTCTAGATGCACAGAAAGCGTTCGATAACGTAAACAGGCAATTTATGTTTCAGCAACTAGATGAAA
This sequence comes from Protobothrops mucrosquamatus, assembly GCF_001527695.2. Taxonomy (NCBI): domain Eukaryota; kingdom Metazoa; phylum Chordata; class Lepidosauria; order Squamata; family Viperidae; genus Protobothrops; species Protobothrops mucrosquamatus. Next base: position 583,312 of record NW_015387646.1, read on the forward strand.
TGGATTTTAGAGAAAACTTTATAAATGTAATTAAAACAATTTATTATAAACAAACAGCCAAAATAATTGGAGATTTTACAGAAAACTTTGACATCAAAAAAGGCACAAGACAGGGATGTCCACTATCTCCATTATTATTTATATTAACACTGGAAGTATTGAATAGAAACATCAGACAAGATACAGAAATTAAAGGACTGGAGATAAAAGATGAAAAATATAAACTACTATATTGGAAGAACCGCTTGAAACAAGCACTAAACTTATGGAGAAAATAGAAAAATTTGGAGAAGTGGCAGGGTTGAAAATAAACAGAGAAAAGACTAAAGTGCTAACTAAAAATCCAACAGAAAAACAAAAAAATCAACTAGCAAAACAAATTTTCAAATAATTAAAAAAGTTAAATATTTGAGAATTTATTTAATAGCAAGATGTGCAACAATAAAAGAAGACAATTATGGAAGATTGCTAAAACAAATAAAATTGGATTTGGAAAAGTGGAAAAATTTACAACTTTCAATGCTGGGGAGAATAGCAACAGTGAAAATGAATATCTTACCAAAAATATTTTTTCTATTCCAAACAATACCTGTAAGACTGGGAAAAGCCTTTTTCGATGAACTAAATACAACAATACTGAAATTTATCTGGCAAGGGAAAAAAACCTAGAATTAGATTGAAAATGTTATAAGAAGCGAAAGAAAGTGGAGGATTTGGACTGCCGGACTGGACGTTATACTACCAAGCAACTATATTAATATGGCTTAAAGAGTGGATAACGCTCAGAGATAAAAGACTATTATACTTAGAGGGGCATGACCTACAACTTGGTTGGCATGCCTTTCTGTGGTATGGGAAGAATAAAATTCATAGATACTTTCAAAACCACTTTATAAGAAATACACTTCTTTTAGAATGGGAAAAAATAAAAGCGAAAATTTATATCAAGATACCTGGATGGCTTTCAACAATGGAAGCATTTGCTTACGCAAATTTAATTAATTACGACAAAGTTGTGACCTATAAAGATATTTTGAACAATGAAGGGAAATTGAAAGAGAGACAAGATTTACAAGAACAAGGTATTGATCTATCGTGGCCATATTTGCAAATCCAAACAAGATATGAAAAAGATGCTAAAACAATGGGATTTCATAAAGAACAGACAGAATTCAACCAGATACTGCTAAAAACAGATGAAAACCTGATTAAGAAACTCTATAAATATCTGTTAATCTTAAAGATGGAGGAAGAACAAGTAAAAGACAATTCCTCACCCAACAGGAAGATTGGTTGGAGGAAGGGAGTCCGAGCACAAGTGGTGGTGGGGTGGGTGTCTGTTGTAGGATTGGAGGGAGAGTGCGGAGTAAGCTGCGAAGGGAGGGGGTGGGAGACGCACAAAGTGCCGGGATCGGAGGGGGGGAGGAAGGAGCCGATCAATGCTTGATGGGGAAGCCCAGCAAAGGAGAAATTGGTCGAAAGCCCATCGAAGACCCCCGGAGGCTCCGTGGCTTTGGCAGAGGGGATGGCAGTACGGATGAAAGTACCCTGGGGGCTAATGGATATGGCAGTGATTATGAGGGTAGGAGGGGGACTAATAATACAGTAGGGGGGGTGCCAGTAGAGAATGTAGCGCTGGATCTGTGGAGAGAAGGGGAGTTGAATGCGGGTGATTGTTTGAAAAGGGCGATGGATGGAGGTGAACGGGGGATGCCGAACGGACAGGAATGGCAGCCCAGCCAATACTCCTCGACGAGATCATGTGCAGAAAGGGGGCCCCGGGATGTAGGAGGGCGACCCCGCATGAAAGGCGACGGCGGCAGGAGGATGGAGGGGCGGTGCGGTCAGGATGATGGTACAGAGAGAGGCGATCCACCCGGTACGAATGCAGGAGAAAGGGGGGAAAAGACTGATTGTGGCTGGACTAGACCCTGTAAAAGTGATGAGTTTGAGGGAAAGGGTGTGGAAGGTGAAGCGGAGGAGAGACGTAGGAAAGAACCCCAGCTGGCCCATGATAGAGATACTCAAGGACCACGTATTGACAAACGGAAAAAGAAGGCAAAGGAGTTACATGCGGGTAAAAGAAAGATACTCACAGTGCAGGAACATACGTACCGGGGCCCGATCACGCGCTCGCGCAGCCGGATGCAGACATTTGGAAGCGGCATATAAACCCTCCCTAGAAACCGCCTTATCAACCCTGATGATGTCGGGAGAGCCCAACGAAAGCTTGGTTGCCCGTAATATTTTTAACAATGTTTTAATTGCTTTTAAACTTTTTTTTTTTTTTCAAAGAATTTTTTATTGTTTTCAACATAAGAAAAAAACACATCACAAATACATCACAATTAAACCCCCCCCCCACCTCCCACCCGGACTTCCCAAACCTAATCCCAGGATACTATTCAACTAAAAATAACCTTGTATTAATATCCCTAACTCCACAAAATGTTATTCTACATAAGTAGGTGAAATATATATATATATATA
>NW_015387646.1:588887-592217 GCF_001527695.2 Protobothrops mucrosquamatus
TTATACGATGTTAACAGCCTGCATCCGGCTTCTGGAACGTGTCACCGGACCCAGCTGTTCGTGTTGTATCCTAGATGCATTATCCACATCAACGCATGATGTTTTTCCATACCTCCTCCGTACTTTACCGTAAATGTTCTCCTCGTTAACTTCAGGGGTGGAGTGAATTCTGTGTGCGGCACCATGCCCTGGGGGGGTGCAGTTCTTCTTTGATCTCACTGCTAAACTCCTCCGTCCCTTACAAGTGTGATCCAAGTGTGCTGTCCCCTCCTTGCCCCTATCCCCAGACGCCACCCCCATCTGATAAGGGGAGGGGAGCAACTCCCAAGATCTCTGCTCATACCTTCATCTCCAGTGTGGCCTGGAATTAACAGAACAGCATTTTCAAGTGCTTAACCAGCACATCCGGTCTGTGGCTGAGAGGACCAACCAGCTAACCAACATGCGTCTTCAAAACAAGGTAAATGCCCTACGTGGGTTAAAAAGCAATGAGTTCACGGACAATTTGGTACACAACATGTCCTCTAGAAAGTTGACATATTCTCAGCTCACCTTGCTGCAGCGTGATGTAGGACATAACCTCATGGATGCACACCTATTGGATTGTATGGCAGCCTTAGAACCTGCCATGTATCACGGAGGTGTAGGGGAAGACTCCAGAAACTCTATAAAACAGCAGGTCACAGGGCTGCTTATGCAGCATAGGCATTACCAGACCCTGTCCAGGGAGGAGTCTGTGGCCCTGGAACAACTCAGAAATGATGAGTCTATAGTCATATTACCAGCAGACAAAGGCAGGGCCACTGTGGTAATGGATAGGGTGTGTTATGTGACCAAGGCATTAGAACTCCTTGAGGATACAACAGCTTATAGAGTAATTGATAAGGATCCCATGGTATCTATGGTAAATAAGATCAACAAGTCATTGAACAGCTTTAAGCGTGCCAAAAGAGTAGATGAGAACACCCTGAGGAGAATGCGGCCTAAGGACTCAGCCCTCCCCAGGTTTTATGGACTCCCTAAAATCCATAAGGAGGGCATGCCGCTTCGCCCTATCGTCTCCTTTAGGGGTACACCCATTTCGGGATTGGCGAAGTGGCATTTCCTACCTGGTGGAAGACAGCTCCACCATTATTAAATCGGCGGAGGAGTTCTTGGACAAAATCCGGAACCTGAGGGTGGAGGAAGACGAGGTGATGGTGTCGTTTGACGTCACCTCGCTCTTCACCTCCATCCCTTGGGATCTTGCGATGGCGGTCCTTGAAGAACAGCTGAAGGTACGAGAGGACACGCAGTGCCGGGACTCCCTACGTGTGGAGGACTTGTTAAAACTCGTGGAATTTTGTCTGACCACGTACTTCACCTTTCAGGGTGTCGTATATGAACAGATAAAAGGCACCCACATGGGCTCCCCTATATCCAGCGTGATAGCGGAGGCGGTTCTCCAACGGTTGGAACATGAGGCTATGTCCCAGTACCGTCCCAACATTTGTCGTCATTAAACGAAGCGATAAAACCAGCTTTATGGGAATACTGAACTCAGTCTATCCAGACATTAAGTTTACAGTGGAGGAGGAGAACCGGGGCTCGATAGCCTTCCTGGATGTATTACTCCAGCGCTTACCAGATGGTTCTGTAAGCACGAAGGTATATCGTAAGCCCACCCACACAGATCGAATCCTCCACTATAACAGTAACCACCCAGTAGCCCATAAGATTGGTTGCATCAAAACGCTGTTTGGGCGTATACAGTCACACTGCAGCACGGTGAAATCTAGAATAGAAGAGAGGAAGCATTTGTACCAGGTCTTTCAGTTGAATGGATACCCGTTGGGCTTTGTGAGACGCCACAGTAGGACGTCTGGACCCCGGCGTGGCCATGAGGAGGAACCTCAAGGGCAGACCACACGCATCACCTTACCGTATATCAACAATGTCTCCGAGGCCACGGCTACATTGTTGGCCCCCTATAACATCAAGGTGGCTCATAGACCAGACCAGACTTTGGGATCAAGGCTCATGCGCCCCAAAGACCAACTCCCCACCACAGAAAGATCAGCGGTGGTGTATAAAATCAGGTGCATGGACTGCCCACGTAATTACGTGGGCGAAACATCTAAGAGGTTGAAGACTCGCCTGCACAAACATGAGTTGGCAATTAAGAGGGGTGAGCAACACTCACAGATCTGGTCTCACATGGCTGAGAATGGCCACCGTTTTAATTTTGACCAAGTTCAGGTCCTAGCAAGTGATACCACCAAAGGGGGCCGACTATTGAAAGAGGCGTGATTCTCTGGGAAGGACTCCATCAACTGGCATGTGGATATGTGCCCGGCACAACAAACGTTAAGAACTTGGCACATAGACCGGCCCCCCAATCGCCGGAGAGGGTTGATGCATGGGCTGTACCCAGATCGAGAGAGAAATGTGGCTACCGCTTTATTACATGACCGGATTGACATGGGCTTGGATACCCCCCCATCAGCTATATCCCCTGGCCCCGTGAGGGGCCGACAACAACTTCCACAGACCTCCTTAAAAATCGCCCTGGATGGTAAATTGGGTAAACACACTATGATGACTCGATCCTGTCAGAAGAGGGAAAGGGATTCCCGGTCTACGAACAAGGATGGCTCCTGTGGTCGGGGGGAGGAAGGGATCGTTATGGCAGCTGTGAGAAGAGATGAAGGTATGAGCAGAGATCTTGGGAGTTGCTCCCCCCCTCTTAACAGATGGGGGTGGCGTCTGGGGATAGGGGCAAGGAGGGGACGGCACACTTGGATCACGCTTGTAAGGGATGGAGGAGTTTAGCAGTGAGATCAAAGAAGAACTGCACCCCCCCAGGGCATGGTGCCGCACACAGAATTCACTCCACCCCTGAAGTTAACAAGGAGAACATTTACGGTAAAGTACGGAGGAGGTATGGAAAAACATCATGCGTTGATGTGGATAATGCATCTAGGATACAACACGAACAGCTGGGTCCGGTGACACGTTCCAGAAGCCGGATGCAGGCTGTTAACATCGTATAAAAGCTCTTTCCCAGTGACTACTTTTAAAGCCCTGATGATGTTGGGTGGGCCCAACTATTTATTATTTTCCTCTTGGTGATCAATATTTATTGGTTTTATTATATATATATATATATATATATATATATATATATATATATATATATATATATATATATATATATATATATATATATATATATATATATATATATATATATATATATATGTGAGTCTTTGGTCATTCGGGTTTTCTCCCGTGTAAGATTAGAAGTATCATAGCGACGTTTCGATGAAATCACATTCATCATCATCAGGC
>NW_015387646.1:593597-595688 GCF_001527695.2 Protobothrops mucrosquamatus
GCAAGGGGGATGAAGGGCCTTTAGACGATATAGATGGGGGTGTGAGAGGGGTAATGGAAGGTGGGGTGGGGGGAGCTGAGTATACAGGAGAATGCAATGAATGGTGTGATGGAAAGTCGCGAGACACATGGGCCCTCGGGAATGAAAGCAAGGGGGAGGTAATAGAACGGAGCGGACAGAGGAATGATGGTTTGAAGGATGTCAAGACCCCAGCGAGCGATAGGGAGTGGGGGCAAATGGAAGGGATGGGGGGTGGGGGATTGTTGCAACAGGAGGGGCGGCACGGAGGGAGTTGGAAGGCAAGTAAGAGTGGGATGAACGTTTGTTGTGAGGATGGAGGGAGAGTGGGGAGCAAGGGGAGAGTGGGGAGCAAGGGGAGGAAACAGGAGATGCACGTAATGGCGCGATTGGAAGGGGAGAGGAAGAAATTATGTTGAATTCAATGGGGAGGCTCGGCCAAGGAAAAACCGCCCGGGAATCCGTCAAAGACCATAAGATGAAGAACTCCCATAGAGCGTGTAAAGGGGGCCAAGGATCCCCGTACAGTATGAATAAGGGTGCGAAAGAAATAGTAGAAGGTGGGTCAGAACGTGTGGGGGTTGTAGGGGAATGGAACGAAAGGTATAATGAAAGATCGGGGGACATATGTGCCTCCGTGAATGAAAGAGGTTGGGAAGTGATAGCTCGGGGAAAGGAATGGGGTGGATGGATGGATGAAAGACCCCATGGAGGCATGAATAAAGGGACGGAAGTAGTGGAGTATGGGGGGGGCCCATGGGGGAGAGGATAGTGGTAGTGGAATGGTAGCATTAGGGATGACAAGAGGTGAGTGGTTGCAACAAGAGGGTGGGTTGGATAAAGGGAATCTGAGGATAAGTAGGGACGGGGTGAATGCATGCCGTGGGAATGTAGAGAGAGTGTGGAATGAGTTGCAAAGAGAAGAGGTGGGAAACACACGAAGTGTTGCAACTGGAGGGAGAGAAGAAGGGATCAACCTGGACTCGATGGGGAAGGATTACGAAGGTAGAGCACACGACTCCCCGCGAGTAAGTGGAATCAAGCAATTCCATAATAATAGAGCCAGTTGCAGGATGGGTAAAAGCCCCAGTGGAATGCGTAAGGGGGATGAAGGACGTTTAGACAGTACAGATGAGGGCGTGAGGGGGGTAGTGGAAGGTGGGGTGGGGAGAGTTGGGTATACAGGAGAATGCAGTGAATGGTGTGATGGAAAGTCGAGAGATACATGGACCCTCGAGGATGAAAGCGGTGGGGAGGCAATAGAACAGAGCGGATGGAGGAATGATAGTTTGAAGGATGCCAGGACCCCAGTGAGTGACAGAGAGTGGGAACAAATGAAAGGGGTGGTGGGTGGGGGGTGGTTGCGACAGGAGGGGTGGTATGGAGGGAGTTGGAATGCAAGTAAGAGTGGGGTGAGCGTTGGTTGTGAGGATGGGGGGAGAGTGTGGAAGAAGGTACTAGGGGAAGAAATAGGGGACGCATGCAATGGTGCGATTGGAGGGGGAGAGGAAGAAATTATGTTGAACCCAATGGGGAGGCTCGGCAAAGGAAAAACTGCCCGAGAATCCGTCAAAGGTTATAGGATGAAGAACTCCCATAGAGAGTGTAAAGGGGGCGAAGGATCCCCGTACAGCGTGAATAAGGGCATGAAAGAAACGGCAGAAGGTGGGTCGGAATATGCTGGGGTTGCAGGAGAACGGAACGAAAGGTATAATGAAAGACCGGGGAACGTAGGTGCCCCCGTGAATCAGAGAGGTTGGGAAGTGATAGTCCGAAGAAAGGAATGGGGCGGATGGATGGATGAAAGACCCCATGGAGACATGAATAAAGGAGCAGAAGTAGTAGAGTATGGGAGGGTCCATGGGGGAAGAGATGATGGTAGCGAGGGTGGGTTGGATAAAGGGAATTTGAGGATGAATAGGGACGGGGGGAATGTATGTGGTGGGAATGGAGAGGGAGGGTGGAATGAGCTGCAAGGGGAGGAGGCAGGAAACACACGAAGCGTTACAACCGGAGGTAGAGAGGAAGGGATCAATCTAGACTCGATGGGGAATGATCAGGGAGGTAGAAGAG